>NW_009938524.1:61661-113179 GCF_000696875.1 Nestor notabilis | reverse complement strand
TTGCCTGTCCTCACTTCCACCTTCCGTAAGCTTCTTATTTTCCAGTTTCTTCACTTCAGCAGCTCCTTATCCATCCATGGAGGTCTCCTGGCCCTCCTGTCGCACTTCCTTCTAGTCAGAACACAACGCTCCTGAGCCTGTAGCAGGTGATCCTTGAATATCAACCAGCAGACTTGGGCCCCCCTGCCCTCTAGGACTATATCCCATGGAACCTGCTTAGTGCAGGTTCCTGAAGAGGCCAAAGTCTGCTCTCTTGAAGTCCAGGGCAGTGAGCTTGCTGCATGCTCTTCTCACTGTCCTGAGGATCTCAAACTCGACCATCTCATGGTTGCTACAGCCAAGGCTGCCCTGGAGCGTCACTTTTCCAACCAGCCCCTCCCTGTTGGTGAGCATGAGGTCAAGCATGGCACCTCTCCTTGTTGGTCCACTATTACTTGCAAGAGGAAGTTGCCTTCCACACAATCGAGGAACCTCCTGGATTGCTTGTGCCTGGATGTCCCGTCCCTCCAACAGATATCAAGATGGTTGAAGTCCCTCATGAGGACAAGGGCCTGTGAATGTGAGGCTGCTCCTATCTGTCTGTAGAGCACTTCATCCACAGAGTCTTCCTGGTCAGGTGGCCTGTAACAGATCCCCACAGTAATGTCCCTCAGTGCTGTTCACCCTTTGACCCTGTTCTATAAGCTCTCTGTTGACTCAGATTGGATGAGGCATTTCAAATAACAAGAGATATTTTTACTGGAAATACCATAGAATCATAGAGCGGTTTGGGTTGGAAAGAATCTTAAGATCATCTAGTTCCAACCCCCCTGCAATGGGCAGGGACACCTCACCGTAGACCATGTCTCCCAAGGCTCTGTCCAACCTGGCATTGAACACTGCCGTGGATGGAGCATTCACAACTTCCTTGCACAACCCATTCCAGTGCCTCACCACCCTCACTGTAAAGAACTTCTTCCTTATATCTAACATAACTTCCCCTGTTTACGTTTAAACTCATTACCCCTTGTCCTATCACTACTGTCTTTGATGAAGCAATACAATTAATGTCATTTTCCATATCAATCATTGGTTTTGTACTTCATTTCAATTCTTTGTTATTTTTTTAACAATAAAAGTTTAAAATTTCATTAAAAAATTATGCATGTAAAGAAATTTAACCAGCAGTGTTCACTGCTACACTATGAATTACAAAAAATATATACAAAGTGTTGAAAGACTGACGTAACTGTGACGTGATGTGGCTGAAGATACTCGGAAACCTATATAAATTTGGCTATGATTCAGCAGCTGAGTTCAAATACATTTATTTCAAGTCAAGCATAAGTTTTGCACTGTTAAGCAAGAATGTGAAGTATCAGTAATACTGATCAGAGTAATAGAACAGGATCTTACCCAGTGGAAAGACCAAAGATGATTAAGACACATCCTGCAGATAAAACCAGAATGTATTCATAATCTATAGATTCACAATGATCTGTAAGCAGTGTAAAAATAAGTAAATTACTTTATAAAAAGTATTAAGTTCTGCCACATACAGTACTCTGAAAGATACTGTCTAATTTGTGTCATCTGCTGTAGCTATTCAAAATTAAAAGTGACACTATATGTAGCTATAGCAACCCATATCTTAAAATTGAAAAATGAAGCAGTGCTACACTATGTAGTAAATGGGTATAGTACTCATTTGTGAAAGAATTAGTGGTCCACACCCAAATTCTTTCTTGATTTAACACTTCAGAAATTAAAGTGGATAACACTGCTGCCTAAACTGGGCTTTCTGAAAGTTATCCTAAGCTAGTTTGCTCAGCTGCTTTTATACAAAAAGGAGAGAGTTTGGAATTTCTTAGACTGAATCAATCCCATGAGATACTTATCACTTTTCATCCTTTCCTAAGATGTTCATAACAGAAATACAATTCCTGCTATGGAAATAACAGAAATGTCAACCAAAAATTATATTTTCTGTACAACTTTAAAACTTTCACTAGTGATATTTTTGTTTTGAAAAAGAAAGTAGTAGAAGTACAGTACATTTCAGACATATAACAAAAAGGAAGGAAAAAAAAAAAGATGAACACAAATTATTTCACTTCAAGTGTGTTTTTTTTCGTCATGGAAGTGGCTATCAAATTAGACTGGACTTAAATAGCACCAGAGCTAACTCAAACTTTCAAAATACAAACAAGTCAATCAAAATGTGAATGTAATCAGTCCTTTCATGAACTTCACTGATCACATAGCTATTTTTTCGATATCTGTTGCATACAAGTACCTATCTGATTTACTTAAATAATCATCAGCAATTAGGAAGATCAGCTACATTAAATCTGAAAGGGCATTCAAAACAAATTGCATTTTTCAGTGTGATGTCTGTAGGATATCTTTGTCAGTTTGTACAATCGTATGTCTGTGACTTTTAGTTACTTTTTATACTGATGATGCTATAGTGTAACTAAATTAAATCGATAAAATACTATTCATTACTATAACTTATTTCATTTGTGAAATCAGTATAAACTGTTTCTAGAAAAACATACTTTTCTGCTAGTATAAGCCTCACTACATATAGAGGTGTCTCTAACAGAAATATCCTAACTAAGAGATATAGCATCAAACCCTTTCTGGAACAGACAACACAAACTTCAGGGCTGTTAATTTTAAAACTCTAAACATTTTGTTCTTTGAATTATCCACCTCCTCAATGCAGTCTTGAAACTGAGATAACATTGGATACATTTTATAAAATACTCATCTGCAAATGTAAAGGGTAAAAAAGGGCACTGCTGGCCTGTTCATACTTACTGTTATTGTACGTAAAATAACAGGTAGGAGCACTCATATACAAAATTCCCGAAGTATTTTGTTGCTTTTTTATTAACAGATTTAAAAAAAATCTGCTCCATATATCAATGTAGGCAGTACAAAGACCACATTTATACCAGAACTTAAATTGAAAGTATGGTACTACACATTTCTGTATGAGAGGTAGTATAAACTGAAGAAGTAGGACCCGAAACACTTATCTTTTTCCTATATCACGTAATCAGTCCCCAAGTTATACCACCCATTGTGTTACTTCCTTATATGAAAATAATTAAAATTACAGTGCTACAACTTCGACTAATTGCATTAATATGTAACAGCCTAAACAAGTTGCAAGCTACATCTATACTTCAAGAAGGACAAGCAGGAGGACTCAAGGAATTACAGGCTGTTCAGTCTAAGTCCCTGGGGTGGTTATGCAGCAAACCCTGTTAGAAGCTATTTCAAAACACAGAAAAGACAAAAAGATTTCTAGAAACAGCCCACATTTGGTACTTATGAACTTAGTTAAAGAAGCTTTTGAAATTTCTTGAATAGATACGAAATGATAGGCATTTATCAAGGCTAACTAACAAATTGTACATTATTACAATCGATTTGCATAAACTCTAACCCATCACTAACAACCATACTCAGTGGGAAAATGCTTGAACAAAATACGTATATGCTAAGATATATTAGAAATACAGGATTTCTATCAGAACAATTAAGAATCATTTCTGAATCATTTTGGTAATCTAAAGTCACAAAATAGCCACTTCCAAGCTAACAACTATACAAGAAGTAAACAAAGAATCTTCTATAAATGATAGCTGACAAACTTCAATGGGAATTCATCGCTCAAAGTGACTATTCATTTAATCTATACTCATTCCTTCAGCAACTTGTTCAAGATGTTTAAAAGATTGCAGCTAAAGTTTCAATCCACAGATTTAAGATTTTTAGTCTTAAGGACAGTTTGAAAATGTGCAATTTTCAAACAGTGATGAAACTTCAAATTAGAACATTATGAGAACCATAATGTACTATTTTCTTTTCTAGACTTCTTGACAAGTGACTTCTTTTTAAGCCAGCAATGACTGCATGAATAAGAAACCTTTGGCATTACCAGGCTTTCTGCAAATCAAGTCACAAGCACTTTTCACTTCCTGTGTTGTCTTCTTTTTCTGAAATGCAAGCTGCCAGGATTTCACTTTTGTAAGGTCCAGAGAAAACAAATTATTTCAGGACTGTAAGAACTGATCTATAATGGGTGGTTAAAAGAAGAAACATCTCAAGAAACTTCACATAAAATATTATATTATAATGTATTTACATTTACATATAAATACATACACATAAATATCGTATAACAGCATAGAGATATGCTAGCTGCCTAAATGATATTTACTAATGTATGTTCAAAATGGTGGATTAAAAATTTTTATTCATAATTACAATTTCCACTGAAGTAGGGAAAATTTCCAACACACTTTCAAAGGTCTTGGGCCATGAAATAAGGCACAGTTATATACAGGAATAGTGAAAGATACAGTTGAGCATGGAATGGACGTATGGAAGGCTGTACAAAATGAAAGCCTATGGTTAATAAGATGAGATACGGAAATATTCCAGAGAAACACTGTAAGCTCTATCAAGTAAAATATTTTAAAATATTATGCTTAAACCACTACAGAAATGTACTGGCAAGAAGCTGGGCTAGGTGTTTTCCATGCCTGACTCCAATTAAGTAATTTGCCTTCTGTTAATTATTTTTACCTCTACAAACAGACTTTTAACTTCATTAGCTGCAGGTACAGTACCACTTGGTTAGTTTCATCTCATGACTGTGTTGCTCAACTATCAGAACAGTTGCAGCCAAACCAAAAAAATGAACAGAACCTGCTTGATGTGCTGACTCTAATGAATAGTTTGTAAACTGTATCTAAGAGAGAAAAGTTAACAGACACCCCCGATAAAGAAAAACATCACTCTAAAATAAAATATTTAGGATAATTCAGTTTAATTATAAATCTGATTAATTTCATCTGCAGGTGAATTCAGTCTAAATCAGTACACAAAGTACACAGTTTACATTTCCGTGAGCACTAGCCCTTTAAACAACTATATTGTTCTGCTTTCTGGTGCAACATCTGAGTCTGGTATCAAAGTGGATAAGAATAATTTTGTTTCATACTAAATTGTGTTCTTGCCTTATATATCCATATAGATGCATTAAAAAAATCAATTCTCATTAACACAACCTACAGCAGTCTTGATTTTAACACATACCTAACATGTTTAATTGAAATTACTTGATCAGTTGCATATAAAGCATACATAAACTTGTATAAGAATCTTCACTGTTTATTCTTTGTTAGCTGTGGCATTTTACCTAGGTGTAATTCAAGAGTACCAAAACAAGGAGCCTAATCTATTTACATTATTTATGGAGACTAGGAGCCTCTCAGAAGTTGAATAGAATGATTCAGATCATCTAAAGCACACACATAAAGTGATCAATATGAATAAATCTCTGAAACAGAGATTATATTTTGTGTAATAACATATATTGTGTACTAGTATTATATATTGTTTATCTGAGTCTACCTAGGTCTTATTCTATCTGATAGAGAAGTCAACCAAGACTTTTGGAAAAGATCCATCCCAAGATAACAAGAGAGAATCATACCTAGCTCTCACTTATATGCAAAGTAGCAAAGTAGCAAAGTAGCATGATGAAAACCTGTAGAGATTAGTTTAATGGAATTCCTTGTTTCTTATAGTCAGAGCTCTTGCAGTATGAAAAAGGCTCTCAAATATTCAATAAATACAGTGGAAACAAGGACTGTGTCAAGTTGCTATATCATTTATTTTACTGTAAATGAATGACTCATATTCAGGAAAACAAAAGTATTCCGAAACACATTAATCTTTACAACTTCTCTCTCAAAAAAAAAAAAAAAAAAAAAGAAAAAGCCTCAGCATAATTGTATTTTACAGGTTAGCATGTGTGCTGAATACAGATGTTTTCCCGGACTGCAGCTTCAGATTCTTAATGTGCTATAAAATACAGTTTTAAAAATTATTAAACCTAAAAGACGAATGATCCTGTATTATCCATGTCAATACTTAACTTTACCCTTTTTTATACCCTCTAATGTATTTTTAGCAGATTAATCCTTATATTCAGTTATGAAATTGCCTCTTCACAATGGATAATTGTCGAATTCTACTGAGAATAGCTGAGTTTGTACATAAAAATCCTTACAAGAGTCAGTCACATATGCTGATTTTGTAATACTGTGCATATGCTTAAGAACATTACTAGCAACACCACAATGATTCTCAATTTCTACATTTCATACTCTTCATGTTTTCTATCAGTACTCATAATAATAAGAGCTTTCAAATGCTACATACATACATACAAATCAAGTAAAAATTCAATACTATCCATTTAAACCAAAATTATTAAAATATGCAAGAAAAACTAGAGTAAGATTACTTTTGATAATAAATTTAAACAGGACTGTGTTTGCTAGAACAAACTGTCTGGAAAACATGTTTTACGTAGTCTATGCAATTTGAAGTATTATTGTTGGTAGACAGAAATACCACTGCTGAAAATTAAAACCCTTGGATTTAAGGAAACTAGCTCAAAAATCTAGTGTTTAAAGTGGACCTGGTTGTGCATATTTCAAAATAAAGTTATATCACATGCCTGCATCATTATTGTTTCTTTTCTCTCTGATGCAGTATTTTCCTAATATCTCTCTAACAAAAGTTTCATTTCCACTCTCTGTATGCAAAAAGTTGTGTATATGCCAGCAGGAAAAAGTAGAGATACATTCACTCTCTCTGCCTCCAAAATAAAGGTGCCATCCTAAATCAGGTTTTTTTGTCTTCCATTTACAGCTGTAGAGGGAATAGACAGCAATTTAAAATGGGTCTAATATACACTAGCAAAGCTGACTTACCATAGTCTTACTCAACAGATTTGTTCCCTATTTTATCTGTCATGTTTGTTCATTACCTGCTACAAGTGAGATGAAATTATATTTTTATTTTAATTACTAATGCAGAGATCATACAACCATGAAAAAAGACCCACATTTGATTACTGCTCATAAATCAGCAACAGGATCTGTCATTAAGGGCCTCTTCACACCAACGTTACCTACCTCATACAAGGTCAGTTATGATAAAAAAGGACACCAGTTATGAACAAAAGGACACCATGTTTTCAAACTCACTTTAAAACACAGCAGTTCTTCTAACATAGCATTATTTTCACTACTGATTGCTAGATCTATTTAGGAAATTAATTTTTGTCTCAATACTAATTTCACTATTTTTAATTTAGTTCATGGTCTGATTGAAAAAGGAAAGTCAAATTATTGGAAAAATTGATAGAGCTATAAAAATGTTTGAATCCAAAATGACCCAATTCATTGTTGAAAAGAAAAACAGTCAATTGAAACTCACTCTCTCCACTGGAGAACCATGATTTTTAATCATATTACATTTTCTTGTAGCTAATTCTTTTCATATAAAATATTGCCACTAAAGCTACTTATTGCTCTGCATATTACATTCATGAGTATGACATTATGTTTATCACCATATGTAGTTTGCAAAATCTTTCTAAAGGCAATTTTTGCAGGTTTTCATACTGACATGTGGGCTGGGAGCTGTACAAATTCCAAATATGTCAGTACGCCCATATACAGCTTACAATGTAAAAACTTCATCCCAAACCCATTATTTATGAAGTATATGCTCATAACAATAGTCCAAGTTTATTCATGTTAAAAATGTGATAGCACCTTGTGTGCTATTGTTTTCTACCTGAATTTATACTTACATATAAATATACACATATTTTCCCCAGATTTGCAGTACTTCTTTCAGCCTGCAGCTCAGAATTCTTCTGTTCAGAAAACAGTAGTTGTTTTTTTTAAATAACCTTTTCCTGAATATACTCAGAGGCAGAGTATCCACTTCAACCTATGCCAAAAAGTCTACAGCAGTTAACTGACTGAATATTTAACTTCAATTCCATTATCAACATTTTCAATATCGGTTTCATTTTGAATTTTACACGTTGAAAATGCATAAATAAATAATGTTTACTTTCATACATGCCACTGCTGCAATCTTAAATTATTTCAAGTTACACATGCATTTCTTAAAGGTATTTAATTCCTTCTACAGTATTACTACACTTTTTCTAAGAGTTACAGGAATACATAAGGAGACTCTTTTTTCTGTGAGTAATACAATAATGTATGTCTTGATATTCTGAATCAGTGTCTCAAATTTTGCAATAAATATGTGTGGTTATATCTGCACTTGTGCTTGTGTATGAACACTTACACAACACAGATACAGAGGACCAAATTCTATTTTTAGATTTAAGTCTGAAAGCAAGATTCGAGTTTTGCTGGAATCTATCTTCTAAATACAAGGAGACAGTATAAGTGGCTTTACCTTTTCTCATGCAGGAAAATGTAATCTCAGCAAGCTCAGCTTGTAGAAGTAGTGTTAGCTTGGTGGTCTACAGAGAAAGAGAAATTAAATAGAAGACTATGATGGTGGCCAGTAGTCAGCTCCCAGTGTGAGGAAGCATTTTATTTCCTCCTACAGTGAGCATTTACTCCATCACACAGCATGAACACAGTTTCCATTAAAAACAAATGAGAGACTCATGACAAACTTATAACTCAGTGTCTTAGGATAATGTCATAAGGCCTAAGCTTAAATCCGTCCAAACTAAGGGCCAGGACTTGTAACACCTATCTCACCCTTATCAGTTCAGGCAGGTCGCACCTGGCATTCAGGCTTTCATGGATCACAGTTCGAGATTTCCTATTCTCCACATGCATTCTACAGGAAGCTTAAGTGGCTATACTGAGATCACAAATTTGACTAAAGTATATGGGATCACATTTTAGAAGGTAGATGACATAATTATTATTTACTTTGTAAATCATGCCCCTGTTTTTTGAAATCATCAAGTAAATTGTTAAATTGCCTCAGCATCAAGTGGCACTAGCCCTTCCCAAGTGGTTTCAGTCTCAACATTCATATACCTCAGGTATATTCTCATTCCCATAATGATAACAGTAGCAGTGATGTCTTTAAAGTGAGATTTGGTTCTTATTTTTTTCACTGATTTAAGTATACAAACAATCAGTGTAGGCATCCTTTTTATCTTAAGTAACACAAAGACAAATGGTTCCGTTATGGAGAGATTCTGACACAGCAGCTATGCTTTTCAGATTAGTCATTATCTCAGAAACAATATGTACAGTACTATTTTATCAATCTTACTGAAGCCGATGTTAAAGCACACACTAATTTCAGTGAAATCGGGACTTTTTGCCAGGGAATTCATTACATGAATCTTAAGAAGTGCCTTTTCCCTTATAAAACAGTTGAAGAATGAGTCAATTCTAAATCAAGTTTATTAAAGAAAAGTGACTATTTGAGGTAAAATGAAAATGAATATATTCAGGCAAAAGGACTTAGATAAATAAACTTATTTCTGTTGCTTCCATAGCTATTCACAAGAAATATGGTTGTACTGCATTTTTCTTTACATTTCAAATTCTTTACAGTGAGGGAGGTGAGACACTGGAATAGGTTGCCTAAGGAAGTTGTGATTGCTCCAACCCTGGCAGTGTTCAAGGCCAGGCTGGACAGTGCCTTGGGAGACACGGTTTAGTGTGAGGTGTCCCTGCCCATGGCAGGGGGGTTGGAACTAGATGATCTTAAGTTCCTTTCCAACCCTGACTATTCTATGATTCTATGATTTTAATTTTCAGTTGCAAAAGGAAAAGGACATGATGTTTATATCCACAAGTTAAGTCAAATGGAGTTCGATTTTCAGTTAAAACTGGTTCAGTGATGCTGCCATTTCATGAATTACTACTGTTAAAATGATAGAAATCTGATTACTGAATCCTAAGGAGTCACGTAACTTTTTAATAATACAGATGTCCCGAGGTAAATGGTTCACTGAAATTTCAGCCACATGAGAACCAAACAAAAATCCAAGCTCTTGCAAGTGTCCATTCCACCCTTTAATCAAAACTAGATTAATTAGTTTTATGTTCAGAATGAAATGCAAAATGTTTTACATTCTTCAAAAATCTAGCTTACATTTAAAATATGCACACACTCATACTTAAAACCCAAGAAAATCTAACCTCAGTAACAATACTGATGGTATGTGCTGTAATTCCTCTTTGCACATTCTCAGCTGGAACCTACATAAATAAAAATCAAATTGGCTCTTCCAAATTTACAGAGTTTGTATACTAGTCATTAAAACTTCCCTTATAGTTTCATTCTAACTTTTATCATTCATTTCCTCTTATTTTTTTTCACCTATTTTTAGCTTATATTCAGTGGTAATACACAAAGAATTAAATACTAATTCTTTATGGATCAAAATATACACAAGGTAAGTATTTACATATATATATTAAGAAACAGAAGGTCTGATCTGAAGACCTTTCACAAGTCAAAACTGTTTAGTTCAGGGATAGGTATACACTTCAACAAGATTTTTGCTTAAGTAAGAGCTGGAGGATTTGGTTTAAAGTAGTAAAATTATGAATTACCTATGCTAATTTCATATTCAGAAAGACATTCAACTTTTATAAATAATTTGTCCAAATCAAAATTACTATTAATATATGAAAGTGAATCAGAACAACCATAGGGAAGAAAAGTATTACAATTACAATACTAAAACCATTATAACCTTATTCTACCAATCTGAAAAAGCTAACATTTATCTTATTATAAGGTTACTGAGAAAACACTGATTTTAAAGAAGCAAGACATTAGAATTATGATTTTTGATCTTTTTGAAATTTACAGGAATTTAAAGAAGCACTGCTTTGGATTTGTGATATCTTCACCAGTGAAAGCACAGACATTTTCTGCAGGTTTTGTAGGATTTTAAGAAAATTAATTTTCCCTTCTTGCTCTTCTCCTAGCACACAGACTAAATATGCTGGGCCACATTCAGTTTATACACTTAACATGCTGTCACTGCAACTTCATTTCGACTACCAGAGAACAATAACCAAAAGTCTTTGGTCCACTGTCTAAATGCTTAATTGCCCTTTTAATATTGTAATAAACTCTTATCTTTAAAAATACAGAAGTTTTCTTTTTCAAAGGCAAAACGAATGTGTTGGATTTGATAAGAAAGGTTTACACACATTCTTCAAACACATTGAGTAAAAGGGATAAGAAGCAGAGAAATAAAAAATAATTAGAAAGCTTTGTTTAAGAAGAATGCTGCAATACTTAGAGAATATTACAAGAATACTATAAATTAAATTAATAAAATAAATATATGGAAACTCATCAACTAAATACATTCCAAGGAAAGTATCAATAAAAGTAAAGATGTAACATTCTAGCAATGCAAAACAGCTCTTCTGAAAGATTGATCTTATGCATATTGGTTTTCTAAGTAAAGAAAAATATTGATAAACCCCCCTAGCTGTTTACCCTGTAATAATGAACAAAGAGCACCACGATTTTGTATGACAAGTATAGCCCAAAAATGAACACATTTTTACATAAGTATTTATTATGCCCTCTTATTCATACTAAGCATTCTTTATTTCTTATTTCACTTGTTTCTATTTTTCCTCTTTGTCTATTGTTTATGTTTCCATCTCTGAATTCTCTTCATCCATAACTTTTCTATTTGTGTCTTCTGTATCAGCCTATCCCATGCTTTCTTAAATAATTGTCTTGCTATACTTTCCCTCTTCTTATTCTCCCTCTCCTTTTATGTTCCCATTCCATTTCCTGTTAACTCAATCACAGCTTTTCCAACTATATCATCAATTGAAATATATTGCTATCTAGATTTACAGTTATTTTAGCATAGATTACTGTAGTAAAGATTATCTAAAAAAGAACCAGTGGCTAGCTAGGTGTATATAAAATGGCAACACGTAATCTCAATTGACCTTACACAAGAGGTAGTCAAATGGAAAAAGTAATCAGGTTGAAAACAGCTTCATACTACCAAAAGACTAAAGTACGAAACTAAGCTGTAAAAGATGATAAAGCCAGTGTTGTTAGTTGTAGTAGGCAACTGTCTCCTACGTGTTCCTGTCATTTTTACATTTATGACCTGCAGTTAATTATAGAGCAATTGTAGTTTAATGCTAAAGCCTGTGTGAACTTTCTAGTAAAATCTTCAGTGCTGATGCTACTTCATGAGCAGCATGTGTACCATGAATAAACAGATGACTTCACCTTTCTGTGCTTCAATCTGGCACCTTTCACAAGCTTTGAGTTCCTTTTAAATGCAAAAATAAAGATTTCACTGTTAAAACAGGTTTGACCTGACAGATGGATTGAGTGAGAGATTTCAGAGATGGTGATAGTTCATTGCCCTTCGGCAATCACTCTCTCATCTGTGCTGAAACTGAAAGACACCAGCATATTTAATCAGATGTTTTTCAAAAAAAAAAAAAAAAAATACATAAATGCTGTCTTTTATATCAATCTCAATAATGCCACTGTACCAATCCTGATTTAGTATATTTTGATCTTTTTTCCCTATCTTTAATATACCTGCTAGTCCCTTATATATGTCCACAATAGATGAAATCGAAATTTTTCATATGTTGTCTTCTCTATTGGCTTTTTGCACTATACATATGAAACGTTCTTGTTTATCATTGTTTTTAATGAGGAAATCTATATAATCTTAATGATAACTAAGATAATTTCTGATTTGCCTGTATAGATTAGAATCAGTTCAGCTTTTTTTAGTGTTAGGGCTTAATGGTCTATAGATGTATAAAACAATGCACAGCACAAAAAATCAGCAAAACACATTCAAAACGTTGCAGAAAAGAAGCTCAAGAAAACCTGTGTGTTCTCTTGAGCTCACTTTTGAGTGGAGCCTGGTCTATGTCATTCTGCTCTTCCTTTAGCATGACGTTATCAGTCAAAAAACAAACCAACCAAATGAAAAGTTGTATGAGCTCCTGAGTGATGGTTCCTGTTTTGATTCTACTATTTTGTCAGAGTACAAAGGAGTAGTGGAATCATAAACCCCTCCGGTAGAGACTCAATAACCATGAGAAAACTTGTTAAACTTTTTATTTAATCTTCCTTACCAGAGAACATGAGGTCAGTTTAAAATATTTAGCTTATTTTACTCATGTTCTAGCAAAAAACTCTGAAGGATTACTCCAAGAAAAAACAGCAAGCAGTTCCATCCCAAGGGCTCTGGCCAACTTATGATTATATTACAGACAGCAATAAATTTGCCTTGACTTTACCTGATCAATAGGCACATATTCATCTTGCACTTCTGTTCCTTGAATTTTTCTCGATTCACTCACTTTTAGGATACTTGATGCTGAAATGTAAAGAAAAATTTTGCTTTGAAATTCCATGCTCATCAAATCCTTTTATAAAACTCAGTGTCTTCCTTTATTCTGAACTTTCAAATTTACAATATGAAATATCTTTTTAAAAATACCATGTAGTTCAAATGTCTTTACTTAGAATTGGGTGGATTATTTTCTCTAATCTCCTCACCAAAAAATAGAGCTATGTTTATGTTATGCAATTGGCTTTTTCTTATTTTTTTTTCTCTCCTCTTTTCTGCTAGTAATACGGCAGATATGCTTTTATACATGTGTTAATCATAATACTAGAAATAACACTGCAGTGATGTAACAGAAGCTTTGGCTACTTGTAAACCACTGGGACACTAAATCTAAATTCTGTCCTGATAGAACTCTCTAATTTCTACAACAAATCCTGTAGATGCTAGTCACAGCAAGCCTAGCAGTGAAAGACATAAGGATTCAGGATTGTTTACATGATATGTTCTATTGTGATCTGAAATCATTCAAGAAGTGGGAATTGGAACCCAGAAGGGACATAACCCCTTGCTGGTGAGGGAAGCAGGGCCACGATGAGAATTTGGGAACATGCTGGATATGATGTCCTTTTAAACTCAATCACTTCAAACTAAATAGCATGTAAAAATACTATGCAATCTGTAGGTTACCTACGTTTTAAGGGTGGTGATGATGAGCTGTTTATGGATTGCTCTTTGAAATTTAGGCAAGATACAAAAAAGAAATATTATAATAAAAGCCTATAAAATAATAAGTGGAGCACAGATGGCATTCATCTTAATTCAAGAACAGCAGAATAGCCAATAAAATTATAATAGTGATAGAAACAAATGTAACTTTTATTGCATGACAGACACTCTCCATGTAGCTCTTACTGTTGAAATAACTAATATAATATCTCTGTGACATTTAAAGAACAGTTACATTTACGCACAGTTACATTAGCCTATAAACTATAAAATTTATGAGATAATCCAGCATAGAAATCAAACTTTGACTGACAACATTAAAGGGAAAATTCCTTTATAAGTAGTACTGAGCTCTCTTGCAATTACCCAGCTCTAACAAGGTGAGGGGAAGATAATTCTCAGGCTCAAATGGCCAACTCTATGGCCAGTCACTGATCACTGAAGTACATGCTGTGGGTTTGAAACCCATCAAGCTAAGAAAAGCTTTCCAGGTAAGTCCTTAGACAGCTAAATAGTTTATGAAAATTACTTTTCTCTTCCATCTGTGTTTTCTAAAAAAGGGTAGCAGTGCCGTTCCTTATACCCAGATGGTAACTGGGACACAGACTCTGAAGGAAGTATTATACTGCAAATCTTCATTTCTCAGAGATGATTATGTCAAGATTTCATGTCAGCAGCTAACTCAAGGAAAGTAACAGTATTTCCACTATACCCCTTCTATTAGCATCCTCTGCTAGCTGATTTATGCTATGCCTCATAATGTGTCAGGTATTGTAAATCCCATTATACAGTGCCCCAAAACTTCCTTATACATCCTTCCCCAGCAATAGCTGCACTGGTTGCAGTGGGTAGTTTTTCACTCCAAAAAAAACAATTCTAATAAAACTATGATGAAAGCTGTATGAGTTAATCAAGCCCACTCTGAATGAGAAAAAACCCCAACTTCGGCCAATAGAGCTGAGATAGTAACTCGCTCAGGAACACAAACCAGCAGCAGGAGTGGGCTGGAGGTAGCAGCCTCTTCAGCAGCGTTGCTACAGACAGAGAATGACTAATGATCTGTGTGTTCCGGCTTCAAAGCCAGGTCCATATGTGTTCACTGCCTGTGTCCCAGCTCCATGCCATCAGATGATACATGTAATCTCAAAAATATGTGTACACCTTGCCTTGGTTTCCTTATGAAAGGGGTCTGTACACACTTGGTTTACAGGACAACCTGTAGATCAAGAGACACAGTAGACCATAAGTATCCACTATGTGGATGCAGCATCTCAAGTCTAGCTCTTCTCAGTGACCAAAGAAACTATAACAAACAATTCTAAATTTAATTTCAACATATGGTCTTGCAAGTTTGTTTTTTTGATTTTCATCTTAGTGCCTAAATCTCTTTCTGAGTTTGTGCTGGAAGTCTTTTCTACAAATCTCCTGATATTTGCAGGAAAACAGGAGACCTGGAATCTAGAAATTTTGTAATCAGGGTGGTTTACCCATGACTTGCTCACAAGCATAAAAAGAAATTTTAAAGTGCAAAAATCATCTTTTTCCCAGCCTGAAATGTTCTCAATAAAAGAATAAAATCTTTTTATCTTCTAAAAATGAATACTAAATTGCACACTCTTTTAATGCAGATCAGAGAAGTAATAAAATCAACATGAGAAAATCAAGCACTATGAGGACTTGGTGATAGAATCATAGAATCATAGAACAGTTTGGGTTAGAAGACACTTTCAAAAGTCATCTAGTCCAATCCCCCTGCAATGAGCAGGGACATCTTCAACTAGATCAGGCTGCCCAGAACCACATCCAGCCTGACCTTGAACGTCCCCAGGGATGGGGCATCCACCAGCTCTCTGAGCAACCTCTGCCAGTATTTTACCAAGCCCATTGTAAAGACTTTTTTCCTCACATCCGGCCTGAATCTCCCCTTAGTTCAAAACCATTACCCCTCTTTCTATCGCAACAGGTCCTGCTAAAAAACCTTTCCCCATCTTTCCTATAAAACTGAAAGGTCACAAAAAAGTCTCCCCAGGTTGAGTCTTCAGGAATGAGGACAAATGTAAAAACAATAAGTAAGAGATTTTCAGGTTTAAAGCCTATACATATATTTTGACAACTGTCTACAATTTATTTACTTAAAATGCAAATATTTTAACCACAAGATCTGAATTCAAACATAAATTAGAATAGATCCATTATCTTGCCAGTTATTATTTTAATGTTATAATATTTCACAGTTCTGACATCTTTTTTATAAAATACCTGAAACACACAGTAGCCGCATCTTTTAAATGTAAATTTGAAATTAATTTTTTAACTTCCTCTTCCTTTTTTTTCTTCTTTAGGTCTTCTGGAAGATGCTTATAATAATGCTAAAAGAGAAATAATAAATATTTGTCAATTTTAAATGAAAAATATTACAATGCAGGTCCTTCTTTCTCTATCATTTTTAAACAAAAGTGACAATGCAAATAAAGTCTTCCTTCCACCCACGGAGCAGTTTGAGCAAGTAGAAAGTATTTATAACATAATAAGGGATTGTACTTAAATGGTAATTCTTTTAGTTGCACTTCAATGGTTTTACCTTCTATATGAACTATTGTCCCTTCTAGACGACATATACTAAGGAACTACCAAGGGATTGCCTTATAAATTTAAGAAACAGATGTATCAACAGTATCAAAAAGAGATTAGCCAAGTAGCCTGCCTGAAGCAATGTGTCTTTACAGACTCTTACTGCAACAAAAAAATCCTGTTAGCTAGTATTTCCTGATTTCCTTAGGAGTTGAAGAAGAAAAAGGATATATTCAGATCATTCATTTGCAAGTTTGAGGCTTTTAACTTTAACTATGAGATACAAGAGAAAATAATGAATTTTGATCTTGTGATAACCCTAAATCCTGCCCATCACAATCTGAATTATCACTGGATATTACAAAGTTGATGCAGTTATAAAATCGTTATGAGCAGCTGTTAGGGATTTGCTTCATTTCCTTCACAATACCATATTTTTTCAGTACAAGTCCTTCCACAAAACAGCCAGCATAATTTCACCCAAGTAGTGGCAATAAAATACATGTCAACATGATGAAACTTTTGTCTGTTACAGTAGAATTTTTAAGAAATCAAAGAAATTTCAATTAAATCAGCAGGGTCTCTTGTGAAGTACCTAGACACTGCTGTGAAACATTTTCCTGAAGTATTTAGACACTGGTGAATGGTGTGAAATCAAGTCACTTGATTTAAGAAGACTTCCAAATGGTAGCCACTTCTGCCTGCCATAAGTCTTGTCCAAATTTACATTCCTTACATGCAAATAAGAGGCTGAAGTGTTACAGTGCAAATCACCTTGAATTATCAATATTCAGTAATTAGGTGAATTAATTTCATAGACTCATAACCTAAACATCAATTTTAAAAGACTCAACTGATTCTTAAAACAGTCCAATAAAAAGTTATAATAAAAATCGCATTATTTATGCCTTAGTTCTAAAACCAGAGGAACAAAATTATCTTATAAGCAGTTTTAAATCCAGCTCTAAGCACTGTAAATCATAATGTGTTTTATAGTTATTCAAGTAAACACTAACAAAAAAGTAATTATGTTTATTCAGTCCACTTTTTATACTACAGGTATCTGTGTTTAGTTTTATTAGTACTCATATTTTCTGTGGAACTCTAATTCTTCAAGGAACTGGTTTTGGAACCAGAAGAACACATAGTATTATAACGGTATCATGAATTGCTAATGGAAGTACAGTAAGAAAGACTAGGAAAATAGACAAATAGAAGAATATGTAGTTTCACCCTTTTCCATGAATTTAAGCAGCTCACAACTTCAGAAATTTATTCTGTTAAATGATTCATTATTTGCAACATGACCAATTACAATATCAATAAAAGACTACTTCAAAAACAAATTTGACTTTCAAAAAAAAAAAAAAAACCCAAAACAACTAAGGAGAGCTAACAAGAATTATTACTCACAAATGGAAAGTTTAGCAGGCTGAGCAAAAAATGACAAACACATCAAATTAAAAATGCAATCAAACTATAAGGATAAAACATATGCCAATCACAAAGATGCCTACTCTCAGTAACTGTAAAAGCAGTAACAATATCATGCCAAATCATACTACAGAAGGAACGCAACACCATGCAGGTAATAAAAATAACACTGCAAAAGACAAAAGTGTCTTGGTCTGCATAAGATAAAAAAACTGCCTGAACAAAGCTTCCTAGCAGAATGGTAGTGGTAAATTGGAATGTGAGTTCATCAATATATCATAAACCATAAGTCTTAATCTTTTAGAAAAATATCATAATAGAAGATCTTAATAGGAAATACAACAGCCAAACTAAATGCTTTTGAAGAACCATTGGTCTGCCTGGCCTGTGATGACCTACTAAAACATGTGATGACCAGCTTCTGTGATGACCTACTAGAACATAATTAAGTGAAGCCAGGTCTGATCCAAGAAATATAGTGTCTTTATTAGATGCATGCCTGTTTGACTGATATCACATATTTTCTTTATTTGGATTCCTTTTCATTTATTTTGTGTCACTGAAAGCTCAAACTGGATTTATCAGTGTTGACAGTCGAATATATGGGTTATGGAAGTAGATCCTCCAGTTTGTCTCCAAATCTGTTTCAGTTCCTGTCACAAGTGTTGGATCACCTTTGCCCTAGATATCCAACATGGTTATGCAATGTGACAGGAAAGATATAAACCAGGGAAGTCAGTCTCTTTCTTTTCCTTTGGACTATATTTCAAACTCAAGCCAGTCTCCCAAAAATTTAAGTCCACCTATTTGCATGCTATCTCCCTGATGTAAACTTTGTAATAGCCAGTGCTGGTTTGCTTACTTTTGGAGGAGGAGTGGGAGCTGCTTGTCATTGTTAGCTGCTGCAGTGAGTTAAGGTTGTTTGCAAATGCTGGTTAATGGAAACAAGTAATTATATTCACTTCTTAGTCTCCCATCCATGAGAAAGTAACAGTTTCTGAATAAGCTGCGCCCTTTTGTGTACCTTAGAATGTTAGTGTTTTAGGGAAAAAAAAAAATAGTAATTACCTAGTGTCTTGACAGATGCTCTTATAAAGGATGCATGACAGACTAATGAACTCACCAACACTGGACCTCTCCATCCACTGTTTTAAAGATGACTGCATTCATGAAGAATCTACAACACATAGATCCTGATGAGGCATTATAGTCCATACTACAAGAATAAGGTGCCTCTTCACAAGAACTGGAGAAATATTTTAAAACTAAAAGATAATACTGTCACCAGAACAATTGGCTACAAGCATGTACATGAATAAATTTTGGCTGGAAATCATGGTTTTAACCACTAGATTAATGAAAATCAAGAATTAAAGGAGCAGAGCAAAAAGCAAAGTATTTTTCTTAAAATTAAGCTTGATCAATTCACAGAAAGGATTCCTATGACATGATTTTATACGACAGCAGAGAACTGGTAACACTTGTCAGCATCATTCAGCAGCTGAATGTCTTCCCACTTTCTTTGGCTCAGAGAAACCCATTCCTGAGACTTGCATTTTACACAGAGAAAAAGCAGTATCTCCCAGTGGTTCTGCCCATGCACCCTACTGAGTCTTACCAATCTAACAAATACTTAGAGAATTATGTACTTACAGACTTAAATAAAGTAATTATTTTGTTAATAAAACATTTTTAATAATACATATGGAAAATATATGTGAAAATAAATATGGAATAATATATATGAAATAATTAATAATATAGGACAAATAGTACACTTCAAAATTCTTTCCAATAGTATTTTCCGAAGAGTTTCTGCTTCAGAAAAGACATTCATGACTGAAGAACTTAATATGCTTAATTCAATTAAATATGAGCTTTAGAAGTAGTGGTTTGAACGACTAAAATAATCACGTCCATTTGAAGAAAGCCTAGGTGACATACATCCATGTATGATCTTACTAAAGAGCATCAGATGGTTAAACTTTGGAGTAACAAAAACATTTTTTCTCAATAGATGTGTCTGCTCAATACACAGAAAATATGTAAGAAAGATCCATAGAAAACACTGAAATACTATGGTGTGTAATACTGGAATCCACAAATCTGAATGTGCATTTCATCAGACTCAGACATAACTATTTTTCTCCATTCATAGTATCGTACTTAAAGAATTACATGACTGAAACTAGATTTGGTACAGGTAAGAAAAATACGCATTTTGTCAGAGGTAAGTTGTTTCATTATGGCTTCACTTTGCCAAATTCCTCTGCCCACAAATTTTCAGATTTCCAAATTCAGTATTGTAAGGGAAGTAATATTTGCATAATGGTGGACAGAAATACTTGACTTTACCTTCAACTGGAGAAAAGATTGAGTATTTTCATTTAAAATCTAATATTTGCACAATTTCCCATGTATCTGGCTAGTTCAGTATAGTATCTATACACTGTAGTTTTCCACAATCATTCAGAAGCCTTGGCTAGAACATACCAGCTTATCTTTTGCTAAATATATTCCATCTGTGACTCCTATTCTGTGATGCATGGCAATTCAATTCCAGGCAATTCAATTCCAGACAATTCAAGATGATAATCACTGTCACGTAGGCTAAATTTAACATTACTACTACCCAGTTATAGCATTTGTATAAAAATCAAGCAGCTTAAGGAATTGCTAATAGAATTTCAAAACCAGCAGAAAGCATATTATTCATTTATCAGCTACATTTAAGTTCAACATTATATTCAGATCCATGAATTAATCAGCATATATTTTCAGATCAGACAGTGTCTAAATGCTAGTATTACAAGAGGTTGAAAGACAGTTCCACCTCCTAAGTTACCAAATGTTATGAATATGGCAACTTTCCTGTTTGGTAGTATTGAAATCACCATCATTAAAACTTGAATAATTTATAAATATAATGCATTCTGATTGTATATTTCTTATTTTAATTAGCTGAAGTTGTCACTTAACTGATTTCATTACTGCTAGACACATGCGTACAATATTGATTACTTTATTTCCATCTTAGGGCATAACCAGGGCTTTCATCAACAAATAAAATAAATGCATACCACTTATAAGCCCAATATCAAAACCCAGTGACTTAATCCTTTTATGAGTTCTAATACTGTAACACAACTCAAAAATATTAAAAAAACCCTTAGCATTGAACTAACGAAGACCTAAAAGAACTGTTGTATGGTGACATAATGATGCCCCAAACAATTGCCAAAATATAAATATATTGCTAAAATAACAAACATAAAATACAAAGAAAAAAGATGCATGCTGACAACCAGAAATACATAAAATATTTCCCAATACACAGTCAACTAATAAAAATATTATGAGACCATTATAACAGATCTAAGAATTAAATTTTGTATTTAACAGCCACTCAACAAGGTAATTCCCAAGTGTGGCTGCTTTAGGATGCATGTAAACACCTAGGTAAATTCTGTAGCATGTAGACTCTTTTGCTGTCCCTGTCAACAACTAATGAATCTCAATTACAGACTGTAAAAAGAAATAATGTCCATTGTTCTGTCATCTGTATTGGATCTGTGCTTATTTCTTCATATTACAAAATTCTATACCCTAACATCTATTCTTCTGGTACTTAAATTTCAGTCAATAAATAAATAAATTGGTCACTTATGCATTACTGAGAGGAAGTTTGATAAGAACTTAACAACAGAAACATCTTTTCGTGCATCAAACCTACATGAAGTCTTTCATTCTCATTAGTTAATTTAAATGAGCAATCAGAAATCACGCACTGTCAGTTAATTAGCCAGTAAAAATAATAATTGAGGAACTGTGTGTGAAGTGTAAAAATTAAAATTAAGCTGAAAAATAAGAGAAGTTAAAAGGAAAAGTGACATTTTTCCCAATATAATTTAAACAGTTCTGCAAGAAGGGTAAAAATTATTGATACTTTTGTTTTCTTCATGCCTACATAAAAACAACAAGTGAAGGTCTTTTGAAAATGCACAAATGCCATCTATCCAATACTTCAGATATATTTTCATAAACTGATCGTTTCAGACTAGTCAACAATACACAGGTCAGGAAGACCTCATCATAAGTGCCAATTACAGCAACATTCAAGACACAGAAACAGTCATTCACCACAAATTAGAAATAATAATGCTTAAAATGGTAACAAAAAATGAACAGCATGTGCATCAAAGGTTAAATTACAGTGAAAACAGGAACTTTTCAATAAAATTGTCACTCTTGTAGTATATGAGATGAAAAATAGAAGATGGTATACTAAACACAGGAAAATAATTAAAATCCTGAATTCCATTTCTGCTAAGTGTTTTCACTCTGAACCTGTATAGTCTATCATAATACCATAAAAGTTACCAGTGAACTGTAAATTGAAATGTTTTGCTTTGCAGCAGAGGTCAGCCTTCACCTACAATGATTTTATATGCCTCATTTAGAAGGTAAATTTCTCTAGTCTTCTTCTGCAGTTGAGAAAGAAAACAGTTAGGTGCTCCAGAAAGAGCAATTAATTCCTCACAGTTGCATATTCTTTATAAGACAGTAGTTTTATTAAATGTGTTATCCATTGATACGGTACACACGTATTCCCTCTCACCCAAGCCAGAGACATTTCTTAGTACTGAAACAGTTCTACCACAGGTAAGTTATCATCCCACCCACTTAGGACATATAAGGGCTTCTGGAAGAAGTTCACGTCCCACATGGCAATCCATATTTCTCTATTGAAACAAGGTTGTCTGAAAATGCACAAATTTTCGACATAAGCTATTAAACTTCAGGGCAGATAAACTGATGATAGTGTAAGAGAGATTTGTCATCTCCCGACAGAAGGGGAGATGTGTCTCCTCCTAGTAGTACTCATAATCATCACTTAAACATTATGATGTAGGGGCTAGGATTCCAGCACATTTTCCAAGCCATTCACAACTAAAAATCTTTGAAGTGTAAATGAGGCTTTACACTGGTTAAGCAATACAGACCAACACCACAGTCAACACTTCAGGGAAGTAATAGTGCATATTAAATCCTGTAGTCCTGGTGGAATATATGTTTCAAAGGCTTTTTACAAATGCTTATCAGGCTCTATAACCACTGTAAAGAGGTTCAGATCATATCCAGTAAGGAGATTCGCATTAACATCCTGTTTGGTAGGTATGAAGCTGTGTTTGATATAATATGTATATGCCATTAAGCATAAAGAGTAACCTGGATGCACAGAGGCATAAGTTTCAGAGCTGCCAGACAAGCACTTAAAATTGTCTGAGGAGAGACAAATGAAGGAATTAACACCATCAAGGTTGAAATTATGTTAGAAAGATAAACTTTCTATGTTTATAGGCAAAAGCTGTGCCCAGTTTACCCCAGTGAATTCTAAGATGTAACTTCTATTAAGTAGGCCCTGTGGACTGAAGACTCTCAAAGCTGTCCAGACTGCTTGGTCCCTGCTCCCAAGAACCACTTTTATTGACCAAATCCCTAGGTAAAAGGATAACTTCTGTTATCTGGAGGCATGAAAAAACAGTTGCAATGATGTCCTGGGTTCAGCTACAGCAGTCATTTTTTCTCCTTCTCAGTAGCTGGTGCAGTGCTGTGTTTCTGACTTTCAGCCTGGGAACAACGCTGATAACACCGATGTTTTTAGTTGTTGCTCAGTAATGTTTACTCTGACCAAGGACTTTCTCAGTCTCATGCTCTGCCAGGGAGGAGGGGAAGCCGGGAGGAAGCAGAGGCAGGACACCTGACCCAAACTGGCCAAAGGGCTATTCCATACCACAGCACGTCATGCCCAGTATAGAAACTGGGGGGAGTTACCCGCAAGGCCCAGATCGCTGCTTGGGTCGGGCTGGGTATCGGTCGGCGGGTGGTGAGCGGTTGTGTCCTCTCCCCTTGTTATTCCTCTTATCATTATTATTGGTAGCAGTAGTGGTTTGTATTATACCTTAGTTACTGGAGTGCTCTTATCTCAACCCGTGGGACTTAAATTCCTCTGATTCTCCTCCCCATCCCTCCAGGAGCGGGGGAAGGAAGGAAGGGGGGGGGGATGAGCAAGCGGCTGTGTGGTTCCAAGTTGCCGGCTGGGCTTGAACCACAGCAAATGACTATTTTGAACACTCTTAGTACTACTAATTCACATCTAAACAGCAGTTTCTTGCATTACCATGAACCACCATGAACTGCTTGGATTACCAAGTGGTTTGATGCACCACCATTTACAGTGTCATGAACCAGGTCACAGTATCTGCTTCATCATCCAGGGCTGTTAGAAGCAACACTCTTGATTTAAGTATTCCACTTTCTATATAAGCCAATTCATTAGAAGTTTTGTAATTGATAAAACTGTAGGAGTACTGTATGTGCACTGAAAGCCTGTTTGACATCCTGAACTGGCAAAACAAAGACAAGCTTAGGCCTTTCTGAATATATCTCAACCCTGACAACAGGGCTGAGACTACTGAGCTCTCTATAAAGTTGCTTCCACTGTCAGAAACTTCAGGGACAATTTGGAAACTATAAAAACAGACCCTGACTGGAAGAACTGGGAATGGCTACCCACTGTTAGACTGAAGCTTTAGGAAAAAATTTCATTCTAAAATGGCTAGATAATTTGGTAAAGCTATCCAAATGTGGAAGGCAAGCAGATAACAACACTTCTGAGAGGGTCTAATGCTGTCTCAAATGCAGTGCTAATTAATATGCCCTACTTCCCAACAGCAGGGAAAGTCAGTGTGCGTGCTGAAATTATCCCGCAAGAGAAGTTCCAAGGAAGATCTCATAATTCTAGCAGACAAATCACTACAGAAAAGAAACCAGTGGAGAAAGGAAAATATAATGCAAATGTACAGGCTCTGATTCTCTCTAAAACATGTCCTGAGCCTGTGTACTCTGTTCTGAAAAAGGGACTTACTCAAAGGACATCTGTACTGTATTTGGTTGGAATAGAGTTAGTTTAATTCACAGCAGCCTGAATGGTGCTATATGAGCAAAGCAGTGTTGATAACACAACAGTGGTTTAGCTATTGCTGAACAGCGTTTGCACAGCATCAAGACCTCCTCTGTTTCTCCCCCAAATGAGTAGGCAAGGGGTGGGCAAAAAACCGGGAGGGGACATAGCCAGGACAGCTGACCCAAACTCACTAAAAGCATTTTTCATACTACATAATGTCATGCTCAGCAGTAAAAGCTAGAAAGGAGTTTTTCAAATGGAGCAGTTGCTTGGTCTGCTGGTGGCAAGTGACAGGTTTTGTGTCACTTGGGGGTTTTTTGCTGTTTGAGGAGGGGTGCACATTAAACTGTCTTTATCTTGACCGACAAGTTGGGGGTTTTTTTCCTCACTTTTGCCCATCTGGCTGTCCAAAGCAGTCAGATTAGAAATGGTACAGGAAAAACACTTTGTGGCTTGAGAAATAACCTGATAGGAGCAACCCCCTTTTCTCCCCCCCCCGTCTTAGGTGTAGGATATGCTCCTCCTTCCATCAGTGTTCTTATAGAGGAGGTATGAAAATGTTTTGTTAATACATACATCCTCACTGAAATGGTGCCCTGCAACGCTAACCTGTGCAGACAAGCAATCATCTGATGTGCACTCTCAAAGGACAAAGTTTAATAAAGATGGGCTCCCTCTGAAAGACAACACAAACATTCATCAAGATCATATTTCTTATAGGAGTCCTGTAGATGTTAACTAATAGTATATCTCTCTTATTGTCTTGAGTTATGGTTGAATGAGCCATAATTAAGAGAGGGTGGTCTTAGCTACACTGTAACACATCTCACAGTCAACAACAAACAAATCTTTATGTCCTTTGGCAACACATATGTAAACATGATCTCTGTAAAAGAACTTCTGCCAGTATAAAAGGATACAGCAGATCTAACAGTCAGAATTCACTAAGCAATTTTAACTGTGAATCTAACCTGTGTGGCTTTGGAAAAAAATACAAATTAGTTCCCCAATTTAATTGAAATTTATACTATCTGCATGAAAATCTAGTACAAGTTCTAAGAGTAAGCATTTTATTTAAATTTTTAAAAACAAGAGAGAATAAGAGTTCAGAGGTTAAAGTCTGAACCTTCCTTTGTCTCCTAGATAAAATAATTATTATCAAAAGCAAACAACAGAAAGAACACATCTAGGGTTTTCCCATTAAGAAAATTAGCACTCAATTTAAATC
Source organism: Nestor notabilis (assembly GCF_000696875.1). Taxonomy (NCBI): domain Eukaryota; kingdom Metazoa; phylum Chordata; class Aves; order Psittaciformes; family Psittacidae; genus Nestor; species Nestor notabilis. The sequence goes on along the minus strand of NW_009938524.1, from coordinate 87,061 downwards.
CTATTATGGTACTAGATTTTTTAACCAGGGGAAATAGTCTTATAACATTTTAAGCCTACCAGTTGCAGAATATGAGATTGCATAAAAACTTGTAAAATGAGGAAGCTGAGTAAAATAACCACCAGACTAATTCTGACTGAACTAGTAAAAATCTTCAGATCCAATAAACAATGTGCATGACAAGCAGACAAGTTAATCAATGTGGAAAAAATAAAAGAAGAAAAGCTATGAACCTTCACTATTTAGACTGAGTGTTGTCATTTGCAAGGATGTATCTAACCACAGAAGTTCTGTATTTTTTTAACTCTCAGAGCCATCCAACATCCAAGCCATGGTATGAAAAGAACTGAGATTTCAGTTCAGAAACTGGCTGATATGTATTGTCCAACTTCTACAAAATCACAATAAGGTAAGCCACTGTTGATTCTAATGTCTTCTATATGGACCAAAATGGAATTAAAGAGCTCTGGCATCCTTCTGTAAGGATCCTCAGTGTTTACTTTAACTCCCTAGTCCTCTTTCAGTGTAGAGAGTTGTGTAAAGATCTGACAGAAACATCATAAGAATAAGCCTCTTGAAAGTCCACAATGGGAAACTGATTTCTATTTTAAAGCCATGTTACTTTGAAAAGCATGCAGATTTCTAAAATCCAAAAATAGATTCCAAGTTTGAGCCTTCTATACCTAGAAAGTAACTGTTGCACAACCTGCCTCCTGTATGATCAGTTCTAGAAACTTCCTTTGGAATAAAGTCTTTTAGATCTACTCATCTGGAGGTGGACTTGCAGGATTCTGGAGTTTATGTAAAGGAGCCAAAAGTATCACAAAAACAGGCAGGGAGAATTTTCAGGGTGCTGAAAATAGCCAAGGTCCATAACAGGTTAGAAAAAAATCCAGAACTTACCTACATTCACACATAAAAGTCTCAGCTGTCTAATCACTGCCATCTAGTGCTCTTTCAGGTAGCGTGGAATGTGAGACACACAACAAGGGGGGGCTACAGGACTTCTGGAGCCTGTCACTCTGGAGCAGCAGCTGGTGGACAGGTAGGATACACTAGAGGATTTCAAACAGCAGTAGATGCCTATGAAAATCTCATCTCAGAAGTCTGTACTGGCAGCAATAACAAACTGTTCTGATAAAATATTCAGGATGTGGAAAGATGTCTCAGTAGCAAAGAAAGAGATGAAAGTTTTACACAACAGAAAACACAGAAAAGCAGCTTGATTCAGCCGGCTGACAAAGGGGAACTGAAAGGGAAGTATGTGCCATACCTCTTTTACAGTAACATAAACCCCAGGAACAAGACAAATGCTTAGGGCATGTTCAAACTGCATTCTCCACTGCCTGCGTGTATAAGGAAATCACGGCAAGTAATGTGGATGTACTAAAACTGCTTGCATCTAAGAGGCAATGGTGGACGACTTAAGCAAGACACTTGGAGGAGATGCCTGGGCTCGATGACAAACTCAACATGAGACACAGAAAAAAATCACTGCGACCCAGCTGTGATGCTGAAAATAAAAGATGAGAGCTGAGCTGCACATTCTTCTTTTTATACTACATATGGAGGAGATGGAGAATAAATGTATCCCCACAGCAGCTGCTGAGGCTAAAAGCTCCAACAATTGCATTTATGTACATTCTCTCAAAAGAGAAATAAATTGTTTGAGACAAACAGAAGATGATGTAGCATAAACTTTGGTGGTTTTTCAATGTTTCACGAACTAGTGATTCAAAAAAAACCCAAAAAGAATATGTTAACATGGTTGTAAAAATCACATTCCAAACTAAAGAATTAATTTAACAGGAAAGCCTACTCAGTATGTAAGTCCTTGCACAGCAGGTTCTATGTAAAGCAAGAGAGAGAGAGCACTATATTTAAAGACTAAAACATGCTGAATTTATAAAATAATTTCTACAAACAGGAACACAAAATTTCCTGTAGTAAATAATGTGCTGTTTATCAGTGTGCAGCTCTGAACTCTTGAAAGTTGTTATCAATACGAAAGCAGAAAACATACCACCTTCTAAATAAGCACAGGCCTTGAGAGATACATGTAAAAACAATGTAACAAAGTTTGGCATAATGTAATTTCTTATTTGTAGCTGTAAGGAACATTGCTGCTGCCAGAGAAACATTTTTAACATATGGATAAACCTGAATGGAACAGGTACTTAGAAAGTCCGAGAGAGAGAGTATTGAGTCAAGACTTTTGTGTCACAAAGGCTTTCCCAAAGACTCTCTGAAGTGTAAAGATTCTGATCTTTAAATAATTAGGGGAAGGATCCTAGACACAAAGGAAAAGATATTTTATTATCTCTGTCTTAGATGGAAGATTTCTAAGCACAAAAGAAATAAACTTCCATTAACATCCTGGGAAATTAAGAGTTTTATCTAAACAGGTAGAACTTGTTTCTTTTGTTTCACTTTATTTCTTTGGTGATACATTACAAGCTCACCATGTGGCTTACCCTATTTTTTACCCTACAAAGTCCAACGGTAAATATGACAGTGGTTTAACAAGATTCGATGGTAAGCTACACTTGATTATTTACTGGATATAGAACAGGATCAGACAAAACTGTCAAGGAGACCCTCCCATTGAGTCATGAGGTTCAGAAAGGACCCTTTGCTTTCTAAACTCCTTTTCAGAGAGGAGTCTTGGTGTGGCAGAATTCAGACTTGGTTCCAGAATTGTTCAATGGTTTATGTCTAAAGGATTATGTATGTGCAATCAATCCTTTAAATCACTTAGCTAAGATTTCAAAGTTTCACATGCCATTAATCACCCACAAGAATCTGTTGCAGCAAGGCATCTCTCAGCCTTTAGGAGTGACCTTGAGAAGTCCCTACTCAAGGGGAGACTCTGTCATGCAGCCCACTGCTATGCAAGAAAGCTCAACAGGCCCTGGGCTGTCCCCTCTTTATGGAGTAAGATAACTGACTCATAATCAGGTTTGCATACCAAATACAGAAGTTGGATTGTCCCAAAACAGGGTTGAGTCAGCCCTTTACCAGCAGTAAGGTTGGGGGGGGCACACGTTGCTCAGATTAGCCCTTGGCTATTGTGTTATTATCTGTCTCCCCCAAACCCACTTTGAGTCAGATGCAGCCATCGCAGACAGACACATCTATTACGATCACCACTGGTGGATATCACTTCAGCAGAGTTATAAGGAGAAAGTTGGGGCTGTTCAGCCTGGAGAAGAGAAGGCTGCGTGGAGACCTCATAGCAGCCTTCCAATATCTGAAGGGGGCCTACAAGGATGCTGGAGAGGGACTCTTCATTAGGGACTGTAGTGGTAGGACAAGGGGTAATGGCTTTAAACTTGAACAGGGGAAGTTTAGGTTAGATATAAGGAAGAAGTTCTTCACAGTGAGGGTGGTGAGGCACTGGAATAGGTTGCCCAAGGAAGTTGTGAATGCTCCAACCCTGGAGGTGTTCAAGGCCAGGCTGGACAGAGCCTTGGGTGACATAGTTTAGTGTGTGGTGTCCCTGCTCATGGCAGGGGGGTTGAAACTAGATGATCTTGAGGTCCTTTCCAACCCTAACTATTGTATGATTCTATAGGAAACAAAGGTCGGGTGATGAGGGTGGGGAAGCACACTGTTACAATATGATGTGATTGCATATTAGTTGAACTCATGGTTCCAGCTGCCTGGAAATATAAACTCAGTTCGTGTATGATTAACTACACTGAGGCCAAATCCATAGGAGAAAATTAAATATACATTTTAAGGAGTGTTAACACAGAAGCTTGAAAAAAAGCTTTTGATAATGAGTTGTTCTTCATGTATTCCATATATAACCAAACAGTATAGCATCATAATCTGATGCATGCTATATAAATATTCTATGAATAAGAAGACTGGTAAACTGCCAGATTGAGCAATTTTACTAGCCATATTAAATTGTTGATAGTTTCTCTTACATGGGAACAACAACTAAATGAAGACATTCTTTTTTCATTAATTAGGGCAAGCTTTTCAGACTAAACCTCCCTATAAGAAATTTTATAGATGACTTGGTGATGTCTGCACTACCAAGATGCAAAGAGAGTATTTTTATTTATTAAAGTAATAAAACCCAAAAAAGACAAAACTAATTAATTAGATGAAATTATGTAACCCTGACCACTATCAGTACTGCCACTTAGATTTCAATAGCTCATTTTAAACCTTAGTCTATTTCATTAAAATTTAAAACTCATTCATAAAAATGCAGGATCACGTCCTTAATATGCCTGTCTGACATGACAGATGAGTCGACAGTGAAATACATTGTCTTTCAGACTTCAGCTGCATTTTCTTCATGTTGTCCAAAGAAGTTCTCATGGTTCCTAGCAGAAATAAGGTACAGTTCACCAAAACAGTTAGCAAAACAACTGTTTTCTTCATTGCAATTCACATTAGATGTTGTGTCCAGTTCTGGGCTCCTCGGTACAACAGGGACATGGGCTTACTGGAGCAAGGCCAGCAAAGGGCCACAAAGATGAGGAAGGCATTGGAGTGTATATGAGATTGTAAGAAGTAGCCAAAATAACTTCTCAGTGTGGAGAAGTGAAGACTCAGGGGGTCTCATCAGTATGTACAAATTCCTGATGGAGGGAGTAAAGTAAGCAGACTCTTTGCAATTATATCTAGGCACAAGACAATGGGTACAAACTGAAAGACAGGAAATGACACTTAAACATAAGAAAAAACTTTCGTACAAGGAAGGTGGTCAAAGAATGGAACTGGTTGCCCAGAAAGATTGCACAGTCTCCATTCTTGGAGCTAGTCAGAACCAGACTGGTTATGATGCTGAGCAACTGCTCTAGTTGATCATCCGGGGTTTACACTGTTTGACCCTCCAATCTCAACAATTCTGAGATTCTATATCATTTTGTATCAATAGCAAATTACCTAAACCCATGTCTTATTTTTCAATTTATCCTTTTCTTTGTTCTCTTCTTTCTTCTATTTTTCTTCTTCTTTCAACATAAACTTCTCCTAAATCCAGATTTCACTACACCAACAGAAAAATACTTAGATAGTTTTCATCTTCTATGTTGAATACTACAATCTCCTTTCCAAAACCTGCATTTTCTCATTAAAAAAAAAACAACTGGTAAAGACACCTTCCTTAGCCCCTAGACACATGCTCTCTCTTTGAAACTCGTCACTTCTTCCCATTACATCACAAATTTGTTTCTTTTATACTTTCTAAAGATTATCCATAACTCAAAACCCCCACAACCCATTCAACCATTAAAATACTTCACTTTTCTCCATCACTAACAACACCAATCTTAATATTTAATTTTCACTCATTTTTCATTAATTTTCACTCACTAAATCTTTTTCACTCTTTGATACTGCAGTTCAACTGAAAATTCCTTGCAGCTTCACCTATTACATTCTTTCATTACATTCACCTATTACATTTCATCTATTACATTCATCTATTACATTTCACCTATTACATTCATCTATCACACAATGAACTTACATGTTTACCTTACATGTAAGCTACTTTGTACTATTTATAATAGTGTTATCAAGTGTTCAGTCTTATATCCAGTCTCTCACCCAAAACAACGGCGAAGCTTAGAACATGATGCAATTCATAAGTATGTAAAAAGTAACTTCTACAGCACATTGCTGCATCTTGTAACATTAAAAAGGGATTGTACAGAAGGCTGCATTTTCAAGTTTAAAGCTGAAAAAAACCCTCTGTTTTAAAAGGGGTTTTGCAATCTAGCCATTCCATACTGATAGTCATATAAACCTGTTCTAAAAATCTTTAGAAAGTATCTTCTGTGTCTTTTTCAACAACAAAGTAACTTTTAATAAATCGTCTATTTATATCAAAGAGGAATCTGAAGCTGCTTCGGTGTATCATTATGGATCTAGCATAATTTAGAATGAAAATTATTTATTAATTTAGCTGTTCTTTATTCAGCTAGGATTTAAATGCAGAATAGAGAACAGTTTTCTTCCCTACTTTAATTTAATGTGCAATATAATAATATGTTTTGTTGTTTTGAGACCAAGGGAATGTATTTTAATCACCTGTTCATTTTGCAAGTAGCATAATACGATTTGCTATACAGGTAAGAATACTGTGACTAGCAAAATGCTTTCCAGGAACTTGTATACAATTTTTAAGCTAAAAAAAAAAAAAAAAAAACAAAACAAAACCAAAAAACCCCCACCCCCCAAAAAAAATAAAAAACCACACCACCCCCAAAAAAGAAAAAAAAGGCAAAAAAACCCAACAAAACAAAACAAAAATACCGCTTGGGGCAAGTCCTAGCACAGTGTGTCAAGTTTCAGCCAAGAGCAAATGTTTATGTCTGCATGCCACTTTAAAACATCTTGAAATAATAAAGGTTGCATTCGGAAGAAGTTTGGGGCCATCTAGTGGAACTTTCAGTAAAAGCATGTAAAGCGGGGGGATGATGTACGTGAAACATGCATCCAGTTTGCCAGAAAAGAGGAACCATCTTCACTTTTAGCAGTTTTTTCCTCAATGTAATTTGACACAACATCAGTCGGTCGAGTTTAAAAAAAAAAAAAACTATCTAAAGAATTTACTGCTCATGCAAAGTACTAAACTGCAGAATGATACTCTGAGGGTTGATTTAGAAGCTTCATCCCTAGAAACATATAAATACAGGGTATACAAGGAAAATATATTGTATAGTGTAAGGTAGGGCAGCCACAGGAATGAACTACATGACCTAAAGAGTCTTATTCATCTCTAAATTATGTTATTTTAATTTGTCAGTGGAAGATATACAGTGTTCAAGAATTATTCAATCAAATAAACACTTCCTTTCCTTGAAGAAGCAATTCATATCGTATGTCAGAGGTATTCTTCAACTTCTTTTTTTTATCTTAGCTTTTGACTTTAACATTGGAATCATGTGCGATTGCTTCATTGCAGAAAAAAGAAATATTTCAACATTAGCCTACAGCTTATCTGCACTCAGGTAATTACCTGAGCTTTGTATTTTTCCCAGGTGCAATTTAAGCGTTATTTGCTTTAATGTGTTGACTTTTCCATAGGATTTATCACAATTATTTCAAAGATCTCCACAACACAGTTCCAGATAAGATCATAGAAATCTTCGAAGTTAACAGTCTATTTATACACAGAGAGAATACACACCATCATTGGTGCTGTCTTCATGCATAGAGCTAATTCTACAGTTGTCAGAGTCCAAGTCTACTCATTTTCAGTTAATGTTGAGAACACATTTGTTTTTCCTGAGCTTCTCCTATAGCAGACAAGTTTTTAGGTGGACGTAATAGAAAAAGTCATATAAAAAGAGTTTAATTAAAGGATGACCCTGCAAAATCTGCAGAGCCTTTTAATCTCTCTGGTTTTGTAACTTGTTAGAATTATCTACATGTACACACTGTCACAGCAATGGCTTGAATTATTAGGAGTTAAGCTGAAATCAAATTAAAATTTAGATAAGCAACTTTTATAAACTTCTACTAATAACCGTTTCTCTAACTATATGACTTTGAATGCTCATCACTTTAAGTAATAGCTTCTCCATTAAATAAGCCTTAAGAAGCATGGACAAACAAAGTATTGTTATCTTTTCTGTTTCATATCCAGTACTTTACTGCTCCATTCTTGCATAGTTAAACTATCATGGTCTTGCTGTGTAGGAAGCATCACAACTCAAAAGAAGGTGATGTTGCCTGAATTTTTTGATATACATTGCTTGAGTGATAGAACTTGTTGGTAAGGACCATAGCCATAGTACACCACTTCATCTGCCCCGGCAGGGTGACCAAAGGCACATGGAAGATAGATGTGAATTCTTATTCTGTTCTATTATTCAGGTTTATAATAGAAAATTTACAGAATATAGTACAAAATTCTATTTGGAATTAGGCTTCATTAGCTGCTCACAGAATTAATTGCTCAAACTCTCCGTTCATAACACTGTTTTAGAAATTTCTGTGATGCTTTCTGATTCTGTGATTTTTTTCTAAATAATCCTTGGGTTAAGTGTTATTTTACTGTATTATCTATAATGTATATACATTGTATCATATAATATGATAAACATATAATGTTTTTTCTTTATATTTCACTAACATAAAACAACTATGCATAGCAATACATTGTCATTCTCTTCCTTAAGAATACTTTGGAAAAAATAAGCCTACTGTTATACCATACAAATTTAGTTCAAATTCACAGTATCTATAAATCAAGGCAGAAATTGACCGTTCCAAATCACACCTGGTTAACCACAGCTTTTCTACACACATTCAGCTTTTAACTGAATATAGACATTTGGGAGTTTGTATATACCGCTAGAATAGAAAGCTTAAAACCAAAAATGTATGTCTGATTTATAACATAATTACTTGATATTATGTGGCTTATAGATAATTGCCATCTGGAAGGCACACAGATAATGCTATTGGTTTAATATGCAGAAAAAGTAATTCATACATCATTAGCTGATGCAAAATGTTTAAAATATTTTCTTCTCAGAAGCATTCCTTAAATATAAACACTAGTTCCAGTTTAATATACTATCTTTGTTCACTGTGATATGTTAACTTGTCAGTATTTTGGAAAATCTGTCATACTTGAGGAATCACAAGGTTTTCACTGTTTCATGTCTTCTATCCTCAAAAACCTGTGTCATGTTCATTCACTTTTTATCCAAAAGACTCTCTGCTCTGAAGTGGCTGACACAATTTAATCAACCGGAGAAGTCTCTGTCAAATGGCCTGATAAGCTCTCTCCCCTGAGAAAATAAGCTGCCACCACAGCATTTCCGATACTTGCTAAGTCAAGAAATGAAAAATTGAGACTTGGAATCAGAAAGGATTTCCCACACAGGAATCGAAACCAGAATAAACAGCTAAATACTTATGTTAAGTAGGCCAGTAACTCTAAAACCTGTTTTCTCCATCTACTGAGGGAAAAAAATAAACCCAAACACATCACTGGCAATATCTTTAGTTTATGCTATGTGAAGCCCTGTTATCATTAATGATACTGCAATGATTTTAAACTTTTTTCAATCCATTCATTCGAGTGAATTCATGTTTGGTGATGAGGACCCTGTAGAAAAAAACATTTACTGCTAGTGTAATGGTAAAGGTAGCAAAGCATAAATCTCCTCTCCAGCATAAAACCTGTCCTTAGAAGCAAAGGGTGCAAGTGCTGCATGAGGAAAAATAAAAAAGGTGTGAAGAATCAGTGAGACAGATTTTCACTGATAGGATTCTACCATAAACATGTAAGGCAAGGAACTGGTTAGACATAAAAAACTACAATCTCTCTTTCAACATTCATATTATAGTTAGCCTTGAGTCAGCCTCACTAGCTGTATCTACACCAAGGTAAAAAGGTCCAGGGACTGGACAGCACAAAGCACAAATATTTAGTGAGACAGGACATATACCTAATCATTTGGACTCTGCCTTCTCTGCAGAGGAAAAAGGCTGGGTAAAGTACAGAACAGACTAACTGCATGTATAAAACAGATTTATTCTGCTTCTGCACACAGTATTCAGGGCTTCCCACAGCCTTAAGATAGCCCACTATTTAGTTTATTTGAATTCTAAGAAAAGCCATTTGAACTGCTCAGAACCTATATGGAGGATTCAAATGGAACTTCAGGAGGATATAGCCTTCCATTTTGTCTGTTATGTCTCAGGCAGTAATGGGCTATCATAACGATAAATACAGCAGAGATGTGGCAATGCAAATGTACATGTTGCAGGTCAAACTGCCAAAATTATTAAGAAGTTCAACATCACTTTATCTGTATCGATACTGCCTCAAAAACTCCCTATAGTAGATGGATTAAATGCAACTAAAACTCACTCTGTTTGCAAAATAAGCAGTTAGAAAAATGGCTATATGTATTCTGTGTGACCAAGCCTTTACTAGATTTAAAATTATGATCTATGAAATTTACATTCTAATTCTGAGGGTCGTCAAACAGTAGGACTTGTTTTCTAGATAGACGGTAGAGTCTTCATCCTTGGAGACATTCAGAGCCTGATTGGGTATGGCACCGAGCAACCTGCTTTAGCTGACCCCACTGTGAGTAGGGGTTTAGACTAGATGACCACCAGAGGTCCCCTCCAACCTCAACAATTCCGTGAATCTGTGATTAATCACTAAATGTCATCTATAGCTTACACTGTCTGAACTACTTGTACAGCCTACAGCAAAGAATGCAGAAGAGTAATAATTACTCTTAATTCCTAAAAATATGAAAAATATTTATTTCCAGTAAAATGATGTTTAAATAGTTACACAGTACAGGTAAAGGAAAGTTAGAACAAACTTCAAGAGTAACATTATCTTTGTATCCAAATTTTTCACATAATGAATCTCAGGTAAATTGATATTATTATGGTATCAAATTCTTCCCTGAAATAGCGTATTTTACCTGTTAAACATAAATTATACAAGCCTACAGTAATGAATGGCTATTTTTTCATATTAATTTATACAGGCAGTATTCATAATTAAACACCATCATTTCTTTCCTTTTCCCTTAAGGTTTTTTAATTCCTATTTCACTATAACTGTAGAGGAAAAGAGACACAGTAGATAAAACTTGTTCATTTGCATCCAAATGGAATAGACAACCTAGAAATACTCACTGTGAAATCCTCAACTAAGGATTAACAGAAACCAAAAAAAGGACATGAGTACCGTCACTTCAACTTACCAGAACTGGAAACTAAATGTTACATACTGTCACCACCACAGAATCCAAATTCCCCTCAGGCAAGGGATTCCCATGTTTGAAGGCTTTTGGCCTGCAGATAGCTAGCAAGAGATGCTAGCCACATGTAACTGCATAAAATAATTTACTGAGACAAGGAGAGAGAATGTCCCAATCAGCCCTCAGTCCTGAGCCCAAAACTCTCCCTGAAGACTCATATATCTTCTCATGACTGTAGCTAGTGACTTCAGCTAGTGACTGCACCACCCACCTCCAATGCAATAGCCTAATGACTAACATACTTGTACAGAAACGCTGTGGTTTAAGTTATGGTCCACAAGTTTTTCTTGTGGTGTTTGCTCTGATATATTGTATTTGCATGTATATGTAAGTATATAGAGAAGGATTTTTGTGGCTGTATTTACACCACAGTTCCAGTACAGATTTCTATAAGTGGTCAGTTAAAATCTGAGTTTTGAGATGGTTTTGGCTGTCTGAACGGCTGATTCACGGAGCTACTTATGTCCTTACTATGTATCATAGTAGACAGGCACCATTATGTACCATTATGTACATGCCAGTGACATTTTTAAATCCACAGTTCAGACATCAACAATCTCTCTGCCAAAAAAAATAAAATAAAATAAAAAAATAAAAAAATAAATGAAAGCATTGTACTTTACTTCTGCAGTCTTCTTTTTCAATGAATTCTGACCAAAATTTCTGTGCAATTTTCAGTACCATGGCACAGCTAAGTGACTTCTCATGCTGGATATCTAAACTAGTTAAACTGATTTTGTTCAAGCTGAGATCTGCCAGCTAGCTAATCTTGTTCTTGCAAACAATGAACTCCTTAATTTCACAGGGAAGTTACTGATTCCTAAATACATCTTAACTGCATGTTAAAATTTTGCAAGTTTCAAGTCCACTGGAAATGCCAAAAACTAGCCCAGCACTGCCAAAAATCGTACCAGCAAAAATAAGAGAAGCACAAAAATGAGACGGAGCATGAGGAGATAGAGATAAAACTTGTCCTGGTTGCTGACTTGTGGGATTATCAAAGCAGCTACATAACTCCAAGGGAGAGCCATGGTTAAGGTTTCCTTATAGCTCAGAAGCCACAGACAACAGCCTTTGGTGTTTAAAGCTAAGCCATATTTGTCCAAGCCTTCCTTTCTCTACATCTCTGCATCTGTGCTGCTACTGGCAACACTGATGTATGAAAAGAGCTTCAGAATTTTCAAGAAACTATGTGCACCAGCTTCCATTAAGAAAAAAATCTCATATAAAAGTCATCTATTTTCCAAATACTGTATAAACTTTGTAAGAAATAAAAATATTACTCACAAATATTTGTAAAAAATACACAACAGAAAGCATAAACATGGTTTATCAGTCATTCAAGATTTGAATTCAAATGACTGAATCCTGTTTTGCAGTAGTCCATTAGGTCTAGCACTGTCCTTGTAGGAAAAAAAGTAAAAGCCATCGGGTGTTTCTATTGTTTGTTTCCCTAAAGTGCAGTAACAGCCATGCATGCATGAACCCTAAAAGGTCAATGATGCCTTTTGCTAAAATCGACGGTCCACTGTGAGCACCATCACTCTCATTGGTAAAAAATCAAAATTTTATTTTGCTATTACTGACAATCCCAATGTTGTCTTCTTGGAGCAGAACAGCTAAATTTTGTTACAGTGTTCCATGTGAGAGCAGGCAATTTTAAGATCAGCACTGAAAAGCTTTGCAGGATGACAAATTAATTACAGTATGAAAGAAAGAAAAAACCCAAACCCTTTCATTGGCACTATTTCCTGGAGGAGCAATTTGGCTGAATAAAATTTAGGTGTCTTCTTCAGTAACCAATTTTCCTTTCCACTGCTGAAGTGCGGCAGGGAAGTGTATCTCCATACCTCTTTACTCTTCCTTTTGCATTTTCAAGCACATTTTGGCTGATGCACAGTAATTCACAATGATAAAATCCTGGTAGTTTATAACCAAAGGCAAAAGGTACTTCATAATCAAAGGCAAATCCTAAGGCAGCAGGCAGCCTGGGCCAGGGCAGCCCTTTCCCTCTATGGGTGATGTTTAAGCCCCGTTGCCTGAGATGGTTTAAACCGCAGAGGAAGCACTTTGGGCCAAGGACAAAGGCCCGGAAAGCACAGTCGCTGGAAGGTTTCATAAAGGTTTTCTCCCCTTCCTTTCCAAGCACTATGATCGCCCCTCATCATCCCGACAAACCCAGAATAGGGACCACACAGCCCCCCAGCCTCCCTCAGAGGGCAGTTGGGGCAGCAAATGGCTTCCTACCAGCTCCAGCCCAGCCTGGCACAAGGCAGTAAGAGTGGCAAAAGGAGCAGCAGGGAAGGAAAAATGATCAAATTAAAATCATATCAAATTTAAAATGTTACAGCCTTTGTAACAATCATTTTGGTGTGAAATGTCATTCGCATAATGACATGTTGGTCATGTTGGGTTGCATGCATGTGTGCTCTGCCAGGGTGAGATTTACAAAGGTGGTGCAAGTGTTAAATCCTCCAGGGGTTAAATGTTAAATGCACTGAGTAACACCAAGAAGGGGAGATTGCAGTTCTGGGGTGGTTGTTACACACTGCTTCCCAGCTAACAGAAAATAAGCTTTTAGTACCAGTAACACCTACCAGAAATATGAGGCTTTTGTTTCCTTTCTTTCTCCTATTCCATGTTTTTGTTTCATGTTTTCTCTCTAATGGATGCTGAAGTGTTTATCAAGCACTAACGATGGCAACCAGCTTCCTGGAGCTGCAGCAATGGCAAAGAACAAAGGAGCTCAGGTGGGGCTCAAGCCTTTTTCCTTCCCAGGCATTTGCCTCAAGCTTAGAATGTCACTTGTGATGGGTTTCTATTTTATCTAGGTTTTCTCAAAAGTTTAAGTCATTTCCAGTAAGAAATACATCACAGAAAAGGAGTACTAAGGACAAAAAGTCTTTATGTGAAAGATAATCTCTAAAAAAGGTTGTTTGGTCTAGTAAAACAAACAGTGACTCTCAAAGTTTGTCTTTACACATATGAAAAACCTGATTCTTATTCTATAATCAATGATGAAGTTTCTGATTAAATAGAAACACAGAAAATGGAAACAGAGATAAACTAAAAAACCTTTTTATGACAGCATTACGCATAGCGTCATTAGCCACAGATTGTAGTGTAAACCGGAAAGCAACAGAAGACGAGCGATGAAGACCAGATCATTTCTACTATAAGATACGGTAAGTACGAAAAGTACTGATTAAAATGCTAATCTGGCTCTGGAGATACAGAACCAAATCTCATATTTTCTACAGACTTTCTGTTTACCCACTATAAATCATGTTGTTTCTGCCTTATTTTTGTGGACAAAACAGATATCTTAGTACTTGCTTGTCACACAAGGTATTCTAAGCAGAAATATGCTGAAAATGAGGGCCATTTCACTACTTTAACATCATATAGGTTTTAGTTACACAACTACATTAGTATTTCTAAAGTTAATATTTTTATATAAACTTTCTCATGTATTAAAAAGAAACAAAATATAGGGGTGATATTTCATTTCATGATTTATGTTGCCATATATGTGCATAGAGAAAAGCAAACGATGTAACAGAACAGTATTACTGAGGATTAATTTTTAAATGTATAAAATGGTTAATTCTTTAGTGATAGTTTTTTTTGTTGGGCTGTTGGGGTTTTTTTATCTCCATGTAAGAGACAATTCACAATAAACCTTCAGTGGTGACAATTTTCATAGCCTAGCACTATTTAAAATGCAAGTTTCAAAAACACGATGTTGTATGTTGTGTTGCATTTTACAGCAAAGTAAGTGAGCTCCATTTTTAATAAGGATGCCGGTTCCAAATAGTGTAAACACAACAAAAAACTTAGATTCCATAGTTATTACAAGACAAAAGAACTGACACTGCTTCACATCCGAATGGTTAAAATAGAGAAATACATAGTAACGTTTCATATGTCCCTGCCCATTGCAGGGGGGTTGGAACTAGATGGTCTTAAGGTTCTTTCCAGCCTTAAACATTCTATGATTCTATATGAAGGTCTGTCTGAGGTATTACCTCTTTTGGGGAAAAAGAAAAAAAATTCTAATTCTAACTAATTGCTGATTCTTTTAAAGCAGCTTAGTTCTTTGGTTTTTATCTTTGCTGACAAACCCAGTTCCCTTGTCCTGGCACAAGAGACTCCTTGTCAGTGAAGCCAAAGCAGATCTGCCAGGCAAGAAGATCTTAAAGGGAGATACGTAAAAAAGTGTTGAAGGAAAACCACAGTGATACATGACACCTATGTGGCAAGGACTTTGTTCAAGCTGTTAGCATCTGAGCTATCAGAAAAGAAAAAGGATGGAGACACATCGACAGATTTGCCCTACACTAATTCTCCAGTCTGCTTCTGAGGGTGATATTTTGTTTGTTCTTACAGAAGCAGCTCAGGAATCCTGTAAGGAAAATGGCTGTCTGGGGGGTAGTTGGTTGCTGGCCTTGTATTGTGTATGAAGGATCTTTCTTCATTTATACAAAGAATATGACCTTGTTTAAAACACTTATTAATGTTAAATCCTGCATAAAAGATTCATATATGTGTCAAAAAGTAATGAAATCAACAGCTGTTTCTTTCCTCACTCATTCCCACTGACATATTGTCCTTCATATGATGTAGCTATTGCAGCAATACTGTTTTCCAAATGTCATGTTTTAAGGAATTACTCATGCCAATTTTGAACTCTGAAACCAACTTCCTCCTAACAGAACTGTAGCCTTAACTACACAATGTAATGATCCAATAGCTCTTTCTCTATGAAATCTAGGAACTTTTCAGAAATTAGACTTTTAGCTTGTTTCAATATTAGTCTTCTACGTTGCTTCAAACATGCTGCTTGAATTGATACATGAAGAACACAGTTTCCAGCAAAGAAAGATTTACCTCACATGAACAGATAATACCTGGTGCTCACAACTGCATAATGAACCAACTATGCTTTATGAACAAGAGAGACATACAGAGAATGTAAGTTTTGTTTGTAACCAACATAAAGAGATATGCACAATCTGTAAACTTCAAATGCAAACACTATTTTTAGCACATGAAAGTGTGGCAACACTGAGAGCTACGTACAAATGCAGGTTGTGAAACAAAAATCAATCTACAGCTGCAAAACAATCTAAAAGCCCATAGCACATGCTATTTCTTTTTCTAAGAGTCCTTGTGCAAGAAGATATTTGTGAAAGTATTTATGTTAGATTTATTTGATGTTTAGGGGTAGCATTCACTTACTAATTTGGCTTCTAATTACAAATTACAATACCCTTACACAAGGGAAGGAGGGAGTGGGAGAATTTCTTCCGCCTTTAGATGTGAAAAGAAAGGTTGAGTTGAAAAGGTCTTGAGAAAAAGTGTATGAGTAGCTTAAAACATATATATGGCTTAAAACATAGCGAAGTATTCACAGTAAGCATGAAAAATAAGAAATGTGTTCATTGGCATCCTGAGCTGTGAAGAGAAGACTTTAAAGTTGCTTTTATCTGGACTTTTGGCCCAGTCCATTTTTTTAAAAGCACCAGTTTGACCATTCACACCAAAACCTAAATTTGGCTAATAAAAGCATTCAGTTTCAGAACTTCAGTCTGGATGAATCTGTGTTTTTAGATAACCACTGTCAAGTTCAGGAGTATTCTCAAAATTCATAAATTTCAGTGCGAATTGGGAAAAAATGAGTATTCCCTGACTATGAGGGCCATTGTAGAATACACTTGTGGCACCACAAAAAATACCTGGCTATGTGTGAAGCTCTTCACAGGCCAGCACAGATTAATTTTACTTACTATGTAAGCATGAAAGCTGAAGCTGTGCATTCTGAGTGGATGAAAATAATCAGTAGTTTCAGGAGTTCAGCATGAATCAAATTATTACAATTGTCTAAGAACTGGAAAATACCATAATAAAATTACCAATTTTATTGCTTCATTCCATCTCCTTTGAGTGTCATTTAAAGAATACTGCTTTTTATAATCTGCTTGGTATTCAGTGTATTACCTGAAATTCTTTTGTTGTCTCTTGTCTGTCTGTTTTCCATAGTGAGAATACTGATCTGGTTTAAATTCTGGGCTGTGCTTCTATGTTCTTCTCTCAGTTAAATGCAGACAAATATTTATATTGTAATAAATGGAATGGTTTTTTCCCCAACATTTCATGTCATAGCTAGATTGTAAATTGCATCAAGCAAAGGATTTATGTTGGCATACATTAAAAGAAGCTGAATATGTTCATTTCAATATTCTAAGTTTTACTTTCAATATTATTATATTATGTTATGTTATGTTATATTATATTATATTATATTACATTACGTTACGCTACGTTATGTTACGTTATGTTATATTATGAATTCACCATAACTGTGCTGACTTTAGTGAAAGTCTTATATATCTGAATGTTATAGGAATAGTTTACTTAAATAGAGAAACCTATCAGAGGTGAGGCAAAATCTCCAACTGCTTCTTAAAGAGAGGCTATCAGAAGGAGGAGTCCAAAGGCAGTTTTGTGCCATTATTTACCCTGCAATGAAAGAAAATGTTAATTGAGGGAGAAACCATCTCATTTGATTCACAGAAATAATTTTCAACCATATTGCTACACCTGAGTTTTGATTACAGATTAGTACCTTTCGGGAGTTTTTATTATGGCAGTAATGAGCCAGCAATTTAATTAAATCTCTAATCAAAAATCAGAAAGCTTTGTAATCAAAATCAAACTTGTACAAATTTTTTGTCCACTGGAAAAACAGCCACAGGCTAGAGGAAATATGTCTTGGAAGTTATCTGAGCATTTTCCTAGTGTGTTCATTGTAAAACCTACTTTACAGTCACTTTCACAGTGTAAATGAGAGAAAATACAATGCAAAATACAATGCAAAATAGGGTGCTTTGTTTTCAGAACTGTATTACATGCTACTGTACTTGGTGCAACATAAACCCTATATATCTTATCGTGTCATCGGGTAAAAGACAAAAACACAAACGCAAATATTTTTACTTGTTTTTTAGATTTGGAGCTTATCAGAAATTTCCCAGCAGCAGCCAGAAAATAATGGATTTGACAGGATCAAAGCATTCACAGAAATATGCCAATTCTGTTGCAACCTTTGAGGAAAACCTAATAATTTTTGGCCACTCTGGCCCCCACCTATCTCCTGGGCACTTGGCTGCTAGAGCCCTTTATCTAGCCAATTCCTGTGCTGTTTAATCTCTCAAGCTCTTCGGGGTTTTTATAAGCAGTCTGGTTGGCAGAGTCCTCAGCCACCATCCAAGCTCATAAAGGAGCTGGTAAGGCTTACCAGTTCCCTGGGCAGCTGGAAATCAAGATACTACAACAACAAAGATGAACTCTCTAGAGCTACTGCCTCACTCTGCAGCCAGCTGGCTCCAGCAAGCCACAGACAACACCAAGCTTTCTACCTCAAGAGCCTCCCAAGCTGTCTGAGCTGTATGGGTAACCAGTTCCTTAATAATTCTGCTCTCTGGACATTCCCAGTAGGTTCCTTTCCCAGGTCTTCATTTTCTGGGCAACAGCACTTCACAGAAGCTGTTTTACTAGGGAGCTGGTAAAGCCAGGGGCTCATGAGATGAGCAAAAATTTGAAAAAAGCACTTTAATTTTACCTTTTATTTCCTCCTATAAATTATATCTCATACTGATTGTGTGTGCTTCTGAATTTTTGTCCCAGTGTTGCATTTGTTTTTTAAATGCAAAAAAATTCATCACAAGGGCTTTCCATTCCTCTGGCCAACTGGAGGTTGGCTTTGATCTTGGTAATCATCAGATTTCATTGATTCTCTCATTTTCACTTCACAATTCTCAAAGGATATGTCTACACTTCAAAATATAATTAGCTGTTTTCGTTGTCATAAGAATAAGAATCCTGATGAAATGTTGTAATTACCAATGACAAAAGGGGATGTAGAAGCAAGAATATAAATATGGTTTAAATAATTAGCACATCCTTGCTGAAGTTTGCTCCCCACAGTCTGCTTAGTTTGACAGTTGAAGTGAGCAGTGAAGGAATAGAGGTTAAATGCTCAAAAAGTTTCTCACCATCTACCATTTCAAAGATTTGAGTGTTCCATTGGTCATAATTTCTGTATCTTATTGGTCCACCCCCTAGAGACTTTCATTATGCCTTTATGTACTTAATGGCTGGATTTTCTTCAGGAAACTTTTGTTTATTGACATATTGGATAACAACTAGAGATTCCAAGCTTGTTGTGGAGCTCCAGGATTACACATAATCTTCAGGAGGAGGGGACAGCTTATCTTACCTCTGCTCATAGAGAAGATGCAGAGTTCAACCCATCTCACCTGGAAAGTTGAAAACCAAGAACAAACCTGAGAGGTAAAGGAACATGAGTAAAAAAATTCCTAGAATTTATTGAACAATAGCCAAATTCTGTGTAATACCAACATGAAACCAGACACAATGACCTACATATTTGTTTATGCATGTCATTACTTTCCCTCTCACCCACCACACTGGATTTATTTGGGTTTTATAACATGCAAACTCTCCAGTCTTGGGCAAGCTGAGCATCAACCTATTGTATCTTTAATAGACTTTCTGATGGAGCAAAAGGCTCACTTATTGTAAACAATATCATTTTAAAAGAAGAAACTAGAAATTTAATACTTTGTGAAAACTTGAATCTCAAACAACAAAAAAAATATGCGCCTACACATCAGCTTCCATTTATAACCAAGCACTCAAACCTGATCTTCTCCTACACTATCCCAATCCCCACCTTTGCCTTCTGCAACTTGGGTCATGGGGTTGCAGCATTTGCCAATGAAGACTGAGGAAAAGAAGTTGTTGAGTACCTCAGCCTTCTCCATATCCCAGGTACATATTCCAGGTATCCTTCTCCATCTCCCATTTCCTTCCAGACGTGGCCAACATTTTCCTTAGTCTTCCTTTCCTCACTGATGTACCTATAGAAGTTTCCCTGTTGCCTTAGATGTCTTTAGCCAGTTTAATTCTACCAGGGCTTTAGCTTTCCTAACCTGATCCCTGGCAGCTTGAACAATTTCCCTGTATTCCTCCTAGGATACTTGTCCTTTCTTCCATCCTCTGTAGGATTCCTTTTTTGTGCTGGAGTTTCTCCAGGAACTCCTTTTCAGCCACACAGGCCTCCTGGTGCCCTTGCCTGACTTCCTCTTTGTTGGGATGTATCATTCCTGAGTTTGGAGGACATGATCCTTGAATATTAACCAGCTTTCTTGGGGTCTTCTTCCCTCCGGGGCTTTATTCCATGGTATTCTACCAAGCAGATCCCTGAAGAGACCGAAGTCTGCTCTCCTGAAGTCCAGGGCAGTGAGATTGCTGTGCACCCTCCTCACCGCCCTAAGGATCTCAAACTCCACCATTTCATGGTCACTGCAGCCAAGGCTGTCTTTGAGCTCCGCATTCCCCACTAATGCCTCCTTGTTGGTGAGAACAAGGTCCAGCGTAGTACCTCTTCTCACTGGCTCCTCTATCACTTGGGGAAGGAAGTTATCATCAATACATTCCCAGAACCTCCTGGATAGCTTACGTCCCACTGTTTTTTCTCTCCAATTGATATCGGGGTGGTTGAAGTCCCCCATGAGGATCAGGGCTTATGAATGTGAGGTTGCTTCTATCCATCTGTAGAGGACCTCATCTGTTCTATCTTCTTGATTGGGAGGTCTGTAGCAGACCCCACGATGTGACATATAGCATCTTCTTTGAAGGGATACCTTTCCTTCACACTTGACAGAAGTCACCTCCAGAGGCTGAGGGCTTGCATCCCTTTTACAACTGCATTGTAAATTTCCCTTTCTCTAGAAAATTATTCCAGCTTTTTTGCTTCCCTACCTTCTACTAACCCAATAATCCCAACATCAGAGCAGCTAGGTGATAATGTGCTCACCTGGATGATGGCTGAAATAATTTCATATATCCCACAGCTCACTCAGTGATAGGGATTGAATGATTAACTCTTGTTCTGCCTCTTCCTCCTGTTCTTGTGATATTTTTACCTTGTCCTCTGTTACTAAATGAACTGTCTTTCATGTCTGTTTCTTCTTGTGTTTAGGGGCAACTGATACCAGCATGGGTTGGTCCTCTGGCTTAGCTGCACCACTCATCACCAGGGTCTGAGTAGCTGCAATGCCTGTCACCAGGGTTTGCATAGCTGCAGTGCTTGTCACAGGGGTTGGAGTAGCTGCAAATAGTTGCTTAAACCCAAACAATACCTGAACCACATTCGTGGTTCCTAGCAGTAGGACAATGCTGGTTTCGACATCTCAAGGATATTAATGATTTTCAAAATTCTCAAATGTTATCGTAATTAGCCTCAAAGAAAAGGGAAAGATCTGGGAAAATGTCTCCTCCATAGGCTGGCTCTCCGAGGAAAAAAGGTTAAAGGTGTAATTAATAATAGTTTCCAATAGATGGCTCCCGAAGTCCAGAGGTGACGGCAATGCTGAGTACAAACACCGGATTCGTTTCACGACCAGCAATTCTAGCAGATCATTAGCCAGTGTTACAAAGTACAACAAGATTACAGCCTTAGCCCAAATCCACAGCAGTGACGAGTATCACCACAGGGAACATATACAGCAAGTGAGGTGTTACAGAATGCAACCATGAGAACATGCACAACTCTGAGAACAAATAAATCAACATTATGACCACTGACTATTAAACTAATATAATGAATTCTTATAACAAATCTGTTTTTACACACTCCAGTCAGGTCTGTTGTTATTTCAACCGTTCGTGCTCCAAGTTGGGTTCCAAAAAGGGCTTGTGGTTTAACCCCAGCCAGCAAGTAAGCACTGTGCGGCTGCTCACTCATTCCCACCCACCCAGTGGGGTGGGGAGGAGAATCAGAAATAGGTAAAACCTGTGGGCTGAAATAAGAACAGTTGAATAATAAGACAAGTGATGCACAATACAGTTGCTCACTGCCTGCTGACCAATACCCAGCCCAACTTGAGCAGCAATCAATTCCTTCTGGGCAACTCCCCCCCAGTTTATATACTGGGCATGACACGCAGTGGTATGGAATACCCCTTTGGCTAGTGCGGGTCAGGTGTTCTGTCTCTGCTTCCTTTCAGCTTCCCATGCATCTCCTCATTGGCAGAGCATGAGAGACTGAAAAGTCTTTGATCAGAGTAAGCACTACTGAGCAACAACTAAAACATCGGTGTGTTATCAGCATTGTTCTCAGGCTAAATCCCAAACACAGCACCATACCAGGTACTAGGAAAAAAATTAACTCTATCCCAGCTGATACCAGGACACATCTCAAAACCAGCCTGCCTAATAGCTAGTGTAGTGGGGCCATTGCAAGAATAAGAGGGTTAAATGGGCCCTGGTCTCCAAACTGCATGATGGTCTGGGAAGAACATTACCAGTTAGGCTCTTCCCCTCATTTCTCTGACAGAAACTGCCATTATCCCAGCAGCAAGAGAGCGTTGTCCACACCTCATGTGGATGTCCACACCTCAGTCACCCCATTTCAGTGTATTAACCCCATCCACTGAGAAGAGAGAATTGTGTTAATATGCAAGGTGTGACCAGGAGCGGAT
This sequence comes from Nestor notabilis, assembly GCF_000696875.1. Taxonomy (NCBI): domain Eukaryota; kingdom Metazoa; phylum Chordata; class Aves; order Psittaciformes; family Psittacidae; genus Nestor; species Nestor notabilis. The sequence continues at coordinate 64,716 of NW_009938524.1, read as the reverse complement.
GAAGTGCAGCAACCTGTGCCATTTTGCCTCTTCTGCTAAGTGATGGCAACCTCTGTCAGAAAAATAGGGCAGGCAGGAAGAGTGACATTTGAAATCGCTGCAACTGTATCTGTCAGAGCCTTTTCAAAGGTTTTTGAATATAGATAGGAAGGGAAAATTCTAGCCTGCAGTCCCAAAGCTGCATGGTTGTTTTCTCATGGTCATCAACTTCTCTGTGTGTAATTCCTATTTCTAATATATTCAGCATTTCACATGACATTTGCAAGCAGTTCAGTTACAAGATACACATCTGCTTATAACAGCAGCCACCTGACCTTTCTCTGGCAGATACCAGCTACTTGGATTGCTCTCCCTTTCAATTTATAAATGATTCATTAATGCACCATAAAAACAATTTTTTAATTACAACTGACTTTAAAGAATAGAGTGTCTCCTCTTTCATGCAAATGATGTAAGCATGAGGTTTCATAACATATCAGGATATTTTTCATCTTTTCACTAATAATCTCTACTTACAGTACGTAACTCCATTTACTCGAAAGACACCCAATACCACAGATTATGTTACTGATCTGTATTTATGGTAAAGCATAGGGAGGAAAGGAGAGGTTTTGCCAAACAAAAAGTAACTTCCTTTTTATGAGCTCCTCTGTAGACCATCCATGCCCACCCTCAGAAGACAAGAATCTCATTTCAAAGCTTTCAAAAGACTCAATATATATTTCAGTTAGTTATATTATTAGAATTTCAACCCATACGTCTGCTGAAACTCCTGAACCACTACTTTTAAGAAAGAACTTTAATTAAAGCAAAAGACTATCCTAAAGAGTTTCAGGTTTTATTCTGATCTTCATCACAGGCTTGCAATGACATGGTTCATAATTCTGATGATTATTTCTTTTTTGCTTTAGTTTCTCCCACATGTAAAACCCTAATGTTCAGGGATGTTGAGAACCTTAATCTTTACAATCTGTAAAACACCTTTTGATCTTCACCTGTATCTTAACACGCTAATTCATTCAGATATAAAAAGCCAGATAAATACTGAGATTTTTCTGCTTTGAGATAAGCAGACCCTTAGAGATCATTTGTTTAGCATGTCCACAATTTTTTCTCTGCCCTTTCATCAGCCAAGAAAACTAATATGCCTGGAATTAGTTATTAGTTTCAAAAAGAAAGCACATGTGCACCCAGGATGCTCTTTTACTATCTACGTGTTTTATAATAGGCACATACCGAAAAATGTAAAAGGCAGGTATTGGGTGTCACAGAGTTGTAGAATATAAATTTAAAAAAATTACATTTCCCTTGCTGAAGTAAGGTTGATTTTTATTGCTGCACTGTATACTTACCACAATCATAATTTGCATTGGTAAGGGTGATTCCCAGAGGCTTTGACCACATAGGAAGCACTGTGCTAGGACAAACAGGAGCCTCAATCTATGTCCTGCATAGCTTGGACTTTAAGATGGCCCAGGTTTACTCCAGAAAATGTTTTTTGTGCTGGTGTAGGACATTGTCTGCATCAGAGACACAAGCAATAAATACAGGGAATTGCTGTGATCTTTCTTTACTTCCAGGGTCTTTAGTGTCAGCTGTCAGAACACTGGAGGACAACATAAAACTAAAGTGATGAGCACAGGGAGGTCCATGTGGAGCTTGTGGAGCCCACTGAAGTCTCCTAAGAAAAAAGTATCCTGTCTTACCTGTGCCTACTCTTTTGTTGGAATCCAACACTTGATGTTATTCACCACTTAATTCCTAAGCAGGAGGATATATGGTAGTGTGGGAAAACGAATAGGGCAGCGGAGACATTATAGGGTCATAATCACAGTCCTGAAACAGGGGAGCAACATCTGAATAGACTAGGAAGATGGTTGAGTTACAGAAGAGGTCTGTGGATTTGTGAGGAACACAAGTAGTATGGAAAGGACTGGCTATTCATGGTCTCTTCTCCATTAACCAACAGCTCTCAGATGAAGATAGTTGGAGTCATACTCAGTACAAGCAAGTGTTTTGAAACACAGCTTGAAATATTTCCAAGATTCCTTTGAAATTAATTTAGAAAACAAATATTTAAGTTAGAACAATTAAGTATAGTGTAAATACCTTATATTTCTGTGAAATGTAATTTAGCCTCCCAAAAATATTATTTAGAAAACTTAAAAAAATCATCTTATGCCTATTTCCATTCCACTATCTGATAAAGATAGTCTGTTAAGAGACCAAAGTTGGGAAAATATTATGGAGATCCCAAAGTAAAGTCAAGTCACACATCTGAGTAGCAAGAAATCAGAGGACTTACTATTGATTCTAAAAGGCCAAATACTAACAGTTTATGTTTCCTTATTTTGGAGTGATATTGTATGTGTGTGGGTGTAATTCTTTTTGCAATGTAAACACATATGACTATTTATATCTTAACATTGCAGAAGTTAGCCTAACATGTTCACAGCAAGATTTCATTTGGACCACATTTTCCTGGCTGTCTTTGGCCTGCGTTGCACTGTGCCAGGAGCATAGCACAGCAGTAGCACTTGCATTACCAGCCACAGGAGACTCACCCTGTTATTACTTGATTTGCCCTTAGTGCTGAGCCAACCCAAAGGTGCGTGAGCTAAAAACAAGAGCTGCAAGGGATTTGGTTGGGAAATCAACAGATTTCTCACAGCTACTGGAAGTCAGAATAATTGTGCATCCTTTATGCTGGGCACGCATAGATAAGTGGCCAGATCAGCATACAGCTGACTGAGAAGAAGACTCAGAATCTTTTCTTTCACAGTTCTGCTTCACATTCATTATCAAGCACCATCTGTGTCACACTACACTCTACCGGGAAAAGAAGTCACAGCATCATGGCAGCACAGGCATATGGGCCTGGAAGGGACCAGAAGAAACTATATAGCCCAGTGGCTTCCAAGGGGTTAGGTGTGACAGTCACAACAATTTCTTAGGGGCCTTTTTTGTTCTGAGGCACCACCAGGGGAAGTGGCAATTAAGAGGCAAGCAGAAGACAGCAGCAGCATAGGCTGGTGTGGGAAGGATAGGATGGCAG
>NW_009938524.1:22664-61634 GCF_000696875.1 Nestor notabilis | reverse complement strand
CAGGAATCAGAAGCGGTGGGGCACAGAAGAGGCAAAGGCAGCAGCAGGGAAGTTAATAATGATGATAATAATAGTAACAGTAGTAATGATAATAACAGTAGTAATAATAATAATAATAATAATACCACTGCTTCGCTAGAAAATCTGGTTTAGAGCTTACCTGTCCCTTTTGTTAGATTTTTCCTGGTATCCAAACCAAATCTTGCTGGCTTCACATTTAGCCTACTTTTTTTACGTGGTGTCATCAGCATAAAAAAAAATATTAAAATGATCAGTTATCATCTCCTTTATAAAGAGACTTTACATCTTGCACCATACACTTCCTTACTTAATCCTTTTCTAGGTAAAATGGAGCTCTTAGTCTTAATTCATGGGTTACGTTTTCCGGCTGTTGAACAGTTTATTTCTTCACCGTTGGATTTCCAATATGTTGTCCATATTCACTGCTCAGAAGTGAGCCCAGTATTCCAGCTGAAACACCACCTACACAAGGGAACAAAAAAACAACTTTCTTCCATGTCTTTACGTATGAATATATCTCAGAATTACATGGCTTGATAAACCATCAGATCTTCAAACCTTTTGCAGTTTAGGACTGACTTTAAGCCTAAAACCCCCCAATCTTTTCTGCCTTTCACGTATTTTGGGGCAGTCACTCACTTTTTCTTATGTACAATACTTTCCTCTTTCTGTTACTGTATCAGGCAATCCATTTTAAACATGATCTTGTCTCCCACAGTTCTTAAAATCCCCTTTGCTCTCTTATATACCACTCCAAACATCAGTATAAATACTAAATAGAACTGTGTTTAGGATAAGCCTCACAGAACTCTGACTTTAAATGCCTTCTCATTTTTACCCCAAAACACTGATAATGTTTCTTTGACAGTAGTTTTTTTAAGCAGTGCACTCACTTTCTGGGAATTAATCAAAGTTATTCCCCATTTGGTATGCAAGCATCAAAAAATACCATGTCTAATTGGTTTTCTACAACTACCAGATCAGCAATGAAGTCAAAACCACAAAGGTGGATAACTTGATCTTGACAAATCCACAATGACTGTCTCCATCACTTAACCATGTACTCAGTGCCTTTTCTTAATTGCTTCAACATTTGCTCTGGCATCCCAGTTAAGCTGCTCAATATGTTACTTTGTTTTTCTTTTTCTTTAAATACAGGTACTGTGTGAAAGCTTCTCTAGGGCTCTGAGACCTCTTGATCCTCCATAAGCATCTGAAGACGATCATTAATAGTTCAGCGATTGCTTTGGCAACTTCCTTAAGCATTCTGCAGCAAATTTCACCTGACCCTGCTGACTAGAACATTTCTAACTCATCTAAATATTCTTTAACCTGCCCTTTCCCTCTTCTGGCCTGTGATTCTCTTCCCCTGTTAAAATTAATTGCACCAAAGATCTGATTGCAATTAACCTTGAGACAGTAAATCTTTCAGCCTTTCCTATTTCATCACAGCAGACAAAAGCTTTTTCCATCAAATTAAAAAGAAATATATAGTCTATATAGCAGCAGCACCTCAGTAAAGCATTTTCAAGATGCACAACCAGGCATTTGTCCTCTGCATAGTCTAAATGCAGTTGTGCTTTCTAATTCTGCTGCTGGATTTGCAGGCCTGATCCCTCTCTCTACTGATTAGCAGACTTGTGCCAGAACAATACACTGCCTCCATACCCTTCTACAATGGCTTTTTTCCTCAGCAGACACTTAAAAGGGCAGAGATACCACATTACAGAGTGTTGTAGAAGATCCAAGTGGTGTTGCCCAGTGCTCAGTATTGGAGCCAGTTCTGTTTAATATCTTTATCTATCATCTGGACGAGGGGATTCAAACACCAAGTTGCAAGGAAGTGTCAATTTATTTGAGGGTAGGAAGGCTCTACAGAGGGGTCTGGACAAACTGGGTCAATGGGCCAAGGTCAATTGTATAAGGTTCAACAAGGTTGAGTGCCGGGTCCTGCACTTGGGCAACAACAACCCCACGCAGTGCTCCAGGCTTGGGGAAGGAGTGGCTGGAAGATGCCAGAGGAGAAGGGCCTGGGGGTGTTGGTCAACAGCTCCTGAACATGCGCCAGCTTCTGCCCAGGTGGACAAGAAGGCCAACAGCATCCTGGTTTGTGTCAGAAATGGCATAGCCAGCAGGGCCAGGGCAGTGATCATCCCCCTATACTGGGCACTTATGAGGCTGCACCTTGAATCCTGTGTTCAGTTCTGGGCCCCTCACTGAAAGAAAGACATTGAGGTGCTGGAGCAGGTCCAGAGAAGGGCAATGAAGCTGGTGAAGGGCCTGGAGCACAAGTCTGATGAGGAATGGCTGAGGGAAGTGGGGTTGTTTAGTCTGGAGAATAGAAGGCTCAGGGGGGACCTTATTGCTCTCTACAACTACCTGAAAGGAGGTTGTAGTGAGGTAGGTACCAGTCTCTTCCCCCAGTAATCAAAAAATAGGACAAGAGCAAATGGCCTCAACATGAGCCAGTGGAGGTTTAGATTGGATATTAGGAAAAATTTCTTCACTGAAAGGGTTGTCAAGAGTTTGAACAGGCTGCCCAGGGAAATGGTTGAGTGCCTGGTTAAATGGTTAAATACCAACCCTGGAGGTATTTAAAAGATGTGTAGATATGGTGGACATGGCAATGCTAGGTTAACAGTTGGACTTAATGATCTTAAAGGTTTTTTCCAACCTAAGCAATTCTATGATTCTATGATTCTTTGCCTCCCTCGGCAGCCTAAAACCTTTCAGAAAGGCCACCAACCACAGATTTTGCTTCACAAAAAAAGGCAGAATATTTTGTCTCTTCTGCTTTAAAAAAGCTGTTTATGTTACAAACACATTTATGCTCCAAACATACCTTTCACTAAGGAAAGGCCACTTGGGGTCTTCCTGTCTGATAGACAAACAGCACTATGTTTACAATACCTTCTCACATGAGCACATCATAACTCTTTCAGAGATATTTTGGGCAGTGTTCTCCTTTTCGTATCAGCCATCTTGTCTTGAGAGTTTCAGGCTTGCCCTCAGATTTTCCTATCTCCCCATGTGAGTTCTTCTTGCACTCTCCATGCAAAAGGAACCTTTTTCTTTTTCCTCAGTCTCCTAGCTCACAGATTTAGATGAAATGATGAGGACAAGTTTATAAAAACCCAGTGCTGTCCTAGATAGAGCTGGATTACTGAGAGATGTTTGATTTTACATTTACAAGCAGGAAGTCAGTAACCTTTTTAACACATTCAATATGGTATGTACCCATCTGGGTTATAGAGCACACCCACAGTGCTTCACTGTCGAGCTTTTGCTGCTGAAACTAGTCAAGCAAGACACTCTTTGCACAGAAATCACTGAAACAGTCTCTGCCATGGCTGTGCTTATGGTTTCTTCTTTCTACTGTCCATTGTCTCTCCTGGAGGTGCTATTTATTGCTCTGCAGCACATAGTAGGAAAGGCACACATGGCAGGAAAGGAGGAAACAATGCTACTCAACCATTATTCTCTCTCATGCAAGAAAAAGAGGTAAGAAGAAATTCAGCTTCCCTCTAACATAGTGATCATAACTGCCAGTTTCAGAAGTGAAGAGAGTTATTTTCTGCAGGCAGAGCATTGATTTTTTTTGTGAGTGTGACTCATGAGTCAGTACCACACTGAGCTGCATGATAGAAGGGGCATCTGGATCCACCATGTGAGAAACAGTCACCCGTGGTAGGTCATGCTCTTCTAGTGGAGACCATACCTCCTTCACAACCTCACATAGCTTCTCTTCATAGCCTTACATGACAAGCACAGCTGGTCAGCAAGGGAAACGTCTGAGTGGCAGATCTGTATAATGAGGAATTGAAGGTGGAAGCTCTTGAGATTTGATTGGGGGTGGAAGATCCTAAGATTTGATGGGTGGGATTCATCTAATCAGACAGAAATATCTGCACTTAGCTTGTCACCTTGGTCTCACCTTAGGGCAATGGAAAGAAATAAGGAGTCAGAACAAGGAACATTCCCATCCCAATTTAGACATCTAAAATAGGATAGATGATTCATACCCGGAATACACTTATTTCTCCCCACGGACTGTAAAGAGAGGCAGTGTGATAGCTCAGATGCAGATATCTACAGTGCTGATGCTTAAAACTAATGGAGACAGCTCCCATCCAACAAATCTGAGCCAAGGGTTCTGGCAAACCAGGAGCAGTCACGGGAGCAAAGGGATCTGGACACCTGCATTTAAAAGTCTCCATTAGATGCTGGCCTATGTGCATGGAGTGTAAACTCTCACAGCCAGCAGAAAAATTCTGTCAAAGCTGTTGATAGTAATTAGCAGGAAGCTAAACTGATCATCATGATGGGCTTAATTCAGCTGCTTCACACAGAGGCACTTAGTGCCCTTTGAGGCACCCCAAGACATCCAAGACATTCAGTAAATTCAGCCACTGTCCTCTGTTCAAGGGATGTCAGAATTTGACTTTAGCTAGAGAAAGCATCTAATGAGGCTTGGCTGCCTGTGGTAGTGGTGTTCCCAGCACAGTAAACCCTACACACCGCCACCCACACCAGGTAAATTGTCCTCTTTTAGGAGACTAGCAATGAAGACAGGGATTGAGAACATGCAAAAGAACCTGCAAGATTAAACTAAAAAGCAGTAGCTAATTTGAAGAAACTTTTTTAAAGAATCTGTTCATGGTAATTAAGGGTAAAATAGGCTCACAAAAAAACCCACAAAAGTAAGGAACTGACCAGTTAATTATGCCCCATAATTACTTTCCTTCGATCATTTTTACACGAAATATTACTTTCTTCTTTTCAATTTCATACACAATGACTTAGTTAATATTGATTTCCACTGTCTGTTTTTCTTTGATTTCCTTGAATTTTCATTACATATCTAGCAATAAACCTAGTCTGCATAATCATTATCATACTTGTGGGGACATTCCTAGCAGAGATCATTATCATACTTGTGGGGACATTCCTAGCAGAGACAGGAGGCCACGACTGCGTGGAGCTGATAGAAGAAGGCCCCAGAGGGAAAAGATGAACACGAATGAGAGTGAACCTGGATCAAGGATGAAGAGAAGATGCCAAGTTAAGGGTTAACAGCTATATTACGTAGTGTCGCGCGGGCAGTCGTAGGTAGCAAATGAAATGTATAGTTTAAGGCGTGAACAGATAAGAATGACCAATTAGTTGTAGCCAAGTGGAACCTTTCTGTCAGCAGAAGATATATAAATGCAGCCAGCAAATAAATTACGTCTTCGATCTTTCATCAGAGTCCGTGCCTTCATCCCCTCACATACTCCTTAAGATCTTTAAAAATTTCATAACAGGTTTAAATATTCCTCTATGTAATCTTATGATAAGTTATTTTCCCCTGTCTGTTCACTATTAAATATGGATTTCTGTGAAAACACTTACATGCAGCTTCCAATCACACATATATGTTAGTTGTTTAAACAGCAAAGGCAATGTTTTTGCCTAAACAAGGTGAAGAGTAAAGGAAGCAAAATCCAACCAGTGGCAAAAAGCATAAAGCATTGTATAAATGCAAATATAAAGCATTCAGCATGCATCCAGCAGAAAAGGTGGGATGCACAGGACTCTATATTGCCTGGTTTTGTCGGTCCCAGTTCTTGCTCCCAGGAGACCCAGGACAACACTGAGTGGTTTTAAAATTTCTATTCTTCATCCTTGGTGAGTGGTCTCAACAAGGGTGGAAAAAAACATGGGATTAAGTAAAAGGAAAAAAAAAAAAAAAGATCAAATATCATTTTTACTCAAATCACAGTGAAGTTGATTCAAAGAGACATGTATGTAAAATGTTCTCATCTAGGATAAGAGGTGATCTAATAGTCCTTTTTCACTGCAGCCAGCATACCGTCAACTGGACATCATAGAACAGATGAGTGGTTCTGTGGGCAACTGGACTGAGAAAGGCTGGTTTCCTATAGTATCCACTACTATTATCTCACGTCTTCAATGCCTATAAAGGACAATTTCTAATCAAATCTTTTCCTGTGGTTAGGAGTTTGTATAGTCTGTCTCCAAGATGACTCTTTGGTGTCTAGCAACAGATGAGTTCACACTGCAGCCATTTCCTGAGGAGGGACTGAGGGAAAGCTTTGTTCATTACCCACTTACATCTTTACACAAAATGTTGAAAAACTTCAGATCCCTGAGACCTTCCGTCACATCTGGTTGAAAATGGCTAAAAGGTTCAAAAGTTATTAGAAGAAATACAGCATGCAAGCACATTAGCCTTGTTCTTCAAAAACCAGGCTAAAATTAACGATAGAAGGAGCAGCCAACACCTGAGACAGGAATTGCTAGATAATGATCTGCAAGAAGCATCAGAAACAGAAAATTGAACCCATGTAAAAGTGGCCAAATGTAAGGCCAACAAAGCACCGGGGCAGGCATCCCTGTTGTCAGCTAACAGCAGACATGTCACAGTACAGCCGGGTGTCAGCAAGCCCAGGCCCTGCTTTATCTGAACTGTAAGAGTAATGGACACTGACTTCTCATCTGTTAGCAACCAGCCCATTTCAGTTTCATTTAAAATCATGAAGCAGATTTGTCTCATAGGTTAGGTTTGTTGATCTTCTATTTACTCTGAAGCAAAAATGGTCTAGACTTAAAGGAGAGTTAGTTAATAGTATAAATTATATGTTCAAAGAATCCATTTTAAATTGCTTATGATTCAAAACAACTGCACCAGTAAATCAATTTCCAAGATAATACGTATGGAATATATAATAGAAGTATATAATTAACTTCTTTTGTGGATCTGATGAGATGCAAAAAGAAAACAAGCTTTAAGAAGAAAACAGAGGCCTCTGTGGAGACCAGAACAGTAGTTTCAGAGTACTTTTTAAATAAAGGTGTTATCACTAAGTGTTAGGCACGGTGTCAACACATCACATTACAGCTGTAATGCATTTATCCTCTCGCAGTGCAAGGTTAAGGGATCCAGAATTTATCTTCCACTTTCAAAAGCTTCTGAATGATAAGATATAGCCAAAAATCAGCACGAAAAAGGAATTGTCTACATCAAGGTCAAGTATAAAATTTTCTGCTAATTCAGCTGGCATTATTTAGAAGAGATATTGAACTTTACCTAAATAAGTCACAAGTTACTATATTAGATTTTTTTTTATCTAGAACAGAAGGGAAGTGATGTTGGGAAGAAGCAAAGAATGAGATTAAATAAATCAAGCTGATACATATCTGTGCAGGGCACTTTGTAATAAGGATTTTTCATTTTTATACCTTCTTTTATTTCAGTGTGTGCTATAACAACAGCGAATTGTACATATTGTTCAAGTTCCCTCTTGTAGAATGTTTGTCTGTCCTTATTATTCTGATCATACTTAAGAATGAAGCAGGAACAGAGCTGGATTTGTAGCTCTTTCGATATGCAACAAATCTTTTCTTCACTAGGTGGCACCCGTCTACTCCTGTGCATGAATGTTGAGTAACGCAAAGAGCAAAGGTTTAATTTTCATAGAATATAAAATGATAGGGGTCTTATTCTTTATGTTGAATGCTTTTACTGCTTCCTTGTGTTCTGCATCATACCCTTTGTGAACAAGGGTAAAGTTTCACCGTATACATCTACATCAGCTATTTTATGTTCAATATTTGTGTCATAGCTGATTATAGCCCAGAAATTTGCATGAGAGATGTATCCATTACACTGAATCAGACTTTAAATAACAGTGGTCAGAATAAATTATGAACATCAAAATACCTCTCTCTCTTTCTGAAATAAGCATATATCTAGAATTTATGAAGATACTGTGCCAAATCCTCAGCATGTATAAATCAATTTGGCTTCACTGAAGTTGATTGATGCCAGGTAAAGATCTGCACCTGCAATTTAGATGCTGGCCTGCAGAGCACAGCTTGACTTGTTTTCTTTTTCTTAACTCCAAGGCATGATGATTGACCTCATTTGGGCACAGTTCTCACTTCTTAGTCAAAACTCCCACCTGGGCATTGGACTTAAAATCAGTGCACATTTCTTTGTTATAGATCAAAATATTTTTTTCACAAACAAGAGAAAAAGGCTGACTAAAGACTTCAGAGCTGAGAAATCATTTGTTCAATATCACATCAGCAGTTGCACTCAATAACAAGGTAACTCCGATGCAAGCAAAAGGAAACTACTGCTCGGCTCTTTCCTTTTGCCTCTTACTGCCACTAGATGATAGTATGGTAACACATGTATATGGTTCAGCTGCACACCAGCCCTTCTGCTGCTGAATTCTTGACAGTATTCACACTTTTATATGTAAGGAATATACAGAAACTCATCAATACTACATAGCTAGCCTTTGAACAGCAGTGCTTAATTGTATCCCCAGTGATTTCACACATTAATATACTCAAAGAGTAGTGGATGCTATTATTTGGCATAGACTCAAATTGGGTTTTATTTAGACACAGACATTACACTAAATTGGTCACCTCCCTCTATTTTTGTAGCTACCCATCCAGAGCTGTAGTGAGATGTACTGACGGAAAGGGCAAGATAATTACATTTCCCTAGCAGGAAGCAGGAGAATGGCTGGAGGTAACATTTACATTCTGCCTCATGGGCATCCAGCTCACTGCTGTTTCTGCACATCCACTCACTGCTTCTCCCACCTTTTCCATTTCATGCTCTCCCTCTTGAGAGGACTCCCCTCCTCATCCAATTGAAAAGCTCCTGACTAGGATGAGACATGCATCCAGAAAAACACCTTGAGTACACAGCTATCATCCTCTCCACAAACCCCTTCTCTCCCAATTCACATAGTTTGTACTCTCCTAACACAGCAAAATTAAAAATAAACTGTTCTTCCTCTCAGCTACTCTGTAAAGCAAACAGTTAAAACCCTCCACTGCACAGTTTTTACCCTAAGTAAATCTTAAGTCTCTGGTATCTTTTTAACCACAATAACAAGGTCAGTTCTCTCAGTAGGCTGGAATGCTTCTCCCCAACCAGGAACATGCACCCCAGGGAATGGGTGAGTGGCTGATACCAGTCCTGCACAACATCCCTCACATCACAGGAGCTTCACTTTCATTTCACGGAGCATTTCCAGCTGCCCCCGGTGGATAAAACCCCATAGAATCATAGATCTCTTGGTCTGTAATCTGTGGCAGACAGATTGAGTGATGTGGACCTGTTGGCACCACAGGGCAAGCCAAAAACTGAAAACCAGAATGCTCAGTGAAAAGGGATTGACCCTTGGGACAAACTCATGCACACATTTATACACAGAGCTAAGTGAGCAGAATGCTTGAAAAGAAAGGCTACGGGATCCAGTCGAGAAAGTGCAAGGGATAGAGTCATACATGATCAGTGTTTGCATCAGAAGCTAATTTTGTACTCCAGGATTTGATTCAGCCACCAGCATCACAAGTCATGGAGTTTCCCATAAAAACTAAATCTGGATATAGACCTAGAGGAAACCTTGAATTTCCACTTTACTGGCAATTGGTTACTGTGATATCTTTTCATTCAGGATGAAAGTATATTTGTAAGATTTTCATATTTAAAAATGCTTGGATTTATCTTATTGAATGATTGGATGTTTGTAACAGTGCATAAACTGCTAGGTATATGGCATAATACTTAAAGGAATCATTTTCATAATCAGTAAGAATATCTTTTACTTAATGTTGGTTTAACTATCTATTGCTTTGTATTCAGAGTGTTTACAGTGTCACAGTAGTCCCAGAAGGAGAAACCATTCAGGTGCCAAATTCTTTCAGTGTAGCAAACAACAGAACTCTCCAAAGGATAACTTGTTCCCACTGGAAATTAAGACATAAAGTAAAATGTTTCAAGCCTTACCCAGAACACTGTTACTGACATGGTGTAAAACATTAGCAATAACGTAAAAATGAAATCTTTTATGGGTCAAAATGAAGCTTCTGAACTCAGAAATGAAATTCTGAAAAATTCCAAAAGGAAACATCTTGGAAAACGTCTACTTCAAAGTGTCTTTGTTCATTCTGGACCTTCATTATATTTTACAATTAAAATTGTTTTAATTTCATCTTATTTCACTTTTCATCAAAAACTGTAACAAAAAAAAGTCCAGCCAGCTCCTATTTTGTAATGCACATTTGAACTGGCATTTCCTGAGCTTAAGAAAAAAAAAGCATTCAATTTTACTTATATGAATAAGGATGCTCTATATCCCATGTATAAATACTACTTTTCTACAGCTCTTCTCTTTGACATAAGATAGTTTAACACTCACAGCCAGGGAGAAGTTCTGCTGGTAACCTACAACCTGTCACAAACCCACATATTCAGCAATAATCATATCAGCTGTCAGGGCACAGTGAGGACTAGTGGGTCCATGAAGGATGGTGAACCAGGATCTGAGCAGGATAACAAGGCAGGTGGAAGCAGCACCTTCAGCCAAGGATCCAGGATGCGGAGTGGCAAATCTGGGTCGTTACCAGAGCCAGACATTGTCCAGTGCTCTGTCAGGAGATCTACAGGGACGCAAGGCTCTTCCCAGCAGTGGAGCTTCCCTTGGAGCCAGTTAAATACTTTACCTCTGCCAAGTCCCCTCCTAGAAAGGGAATGCACATCTATCTGGCCCTGACATCAGTAACACAACAACATATCCCTAGCAGCTAAAACGAGGAATACAGTTGAATGAAATATGCATTTTATGTGAAGAAGTTATTCGAGAGCATGAAAGAGTGACTATATTATAAAAAACAAAAATCTGTTACTGTTACTTTCTTAAAACGCACCAACATGCTTCTTAATTACATATAAAATAAGTAAGGGCTATAGGGAAATATTTGTAAGGAAAAATCATGCATCAAAATTAAAGCACGTAAGAAGAGCCTGGGAAACCTCAGTGTATGCTTGCCAGATAGACATGTTCCAAAGGTTTCCATAGAGTCACATGACATGTTTAATGTCATTACAATGCAGGTTTTAATGCACATGGAAAATACACCAAGTAAAGCTAAAGTATCATCCTTTTTTTTCCTAAAACAATTCCACTGAGAGCAATGGAAATCTTACCATGCATGTCAGCAGGCCTTGCCCAGGCTGAGCGCTACATGCAACATTGATTTCTGCCTCCAGCAAGGGTCCACCTCTGGGGGTCAGCAACTGGAGGGTGAAATAAATGAGGGGCTCATTCATTTCCAGTCCCTCCACCATTTCTTACCCAGTTCCTTGCAGGGGTAAATATAAGATGTGCAGTCTTTGCTCCTTGCAGGACAGCTAAAGACCTTACAAACTAGCCTTGTTCCACTTGCCCAAATGGTGAAATAGGGACTGTTGCAAGTCTGACAATACAACTAATTTCATTTCTGTCTTGTATAGAAAGAGTTGCAAAAATATATCCCAAAGAACACAAAAACTGGGGGAAATAAATGTTTTCTCCATTGCCTTTATTTTTCATCTTAAATTTTAATAGGAATTGAGACTGCTTAAATGGTCTACACGTCAAATCAATCTTTACAAACATGCTGTGACTTCCAGCTAAAATAGGAGTATTTGGCATCTGAAAAAGTTTCCCACCTCCTCAAAAGGCCTCTTTTCACGTTTCTGAGGAAATCAAACATTAGAGACTTTCAAAACCTGGGTGAAAAATAAAGTTAGCAACTTCAGCACATACATAATGAAGGAGCTCCAGGTAGCTGTAATTCAGGTTTGGATTGTTTTAATACAGCTACAGTAATTCAACAAAAGTATGTTGGAGATTTAAACGGTTTCTGAGGATTTCTATAGCAGGCAGGAAACAATCATGATATTCAAAAGGCACTATTCTCAACAAACAAATCATACCATGGAATTGTTAGCTCCCTGCAAAATCTGTAAAGAGTCTTTGAATATAATTGAAGAACCATATTCACATTATTTAATAGATTTCAATATACAGTTGGAAGAATGCCTAACATATAGGAATGATACTTACTTTTATTAGAAAGCAAAGCAATCAAAGGAATGTTCATTTCTTAGAATGATTGCTCTGGAGCCAGGCTGATAGTCAAATAATATATGAATTTGCTACCAATCTTCAAAAATAATATTAATAATATCCATTATATATATACAAACTATATATATAATGGATTCAAACTCAGAGTAAATACAGCAAGCAAAATGGTTTGTTTTCTTAGGTATATAATAATAGCATTGCATCAAACATTTTCAGACTCTGGATATGAACAGAATTGTATGGTCATTGATTGTTTACACACCACAGGACTGTAGAGTTGGTATGAGTTGGTCTTGCCTTGCTACAGGGAAATCTCTGGAACCACATGCCACATCCTCTGTGGATATGTTGTAGACCAATCTCTCATAATGATCAGATATGTATTTTGATTACTATGTTATACAAAGGATTGTTTCTCCTTAAAAATCATCTTAAAACACTCTGCAAGGTACTGCTGAGGAAACACAGAGATTCTGCAGTCATCTTTCTATGCCTGACAGGAAGATAAGATGTCATGCAACTGGCTCCTACAAAGATCCAAAGTAATTTGTGATTTCCTTCATGAAATCATGTTGTTGCGTTTTAGTTTAATATACATCACATTTTTCTATCACACGCAACTGTAAATTTTGTACATAAATTATTTGTGCAAAATTACTTATTACTGCTATATACATAATGAGGAAAAATTTGGAAACTTTTCCTGTTTTTCAGGTGGTCAGCCTTACAATCTGACAATTTGTTGTCTGCGAAGTCTGCATCAAATTGTAGAGGGTGGTATTTTGTTTGGTTTGTAACAAAATGCACCAAGATCATCTTATGCAAATGTGAAATGCATGTACTTTAAGAAATTATCTGGAGCCTGAAATAGTTCATGCACTGAATCATTCTCAGTTAAAGATTGCAGAAAACCAAAATCTTACATTTACCTTTAGCCAACCCCAAAACAGTCATCTGGCAGGATCCCTCTTTCAATACTAAATTATAAGAACTCTGTCCTCTCTCAGCACTAAAACAGAGTTTAGTTAGGCGCCTCCTATACAACTGTGAACAGTTTAATGAAGTCACGTTATAAAACTCCTGATTTGTTGGTTTGCTTTGGCCGTTTTAGAAAGAAGAAAGTTGTGACACCTTCACATCCAAAACCTTACAGTAATATTTGTACTTATTAACTGGAGTATACAAATAGTTGCCTTGTTACAGAACCATCCCTGTAGCACTACAAGCAATTAACATTTATAACTACAAATTTTGCTGAGAAAAAAGAGTATCAGGAATCTACTTCTTCAGAAACAATCATTCTAACAACTAGAGGCCAAATTCTGCCTTCCTTTACAGTCACGCAATCACATTTGTTAACTGTTGTGAGGGCAGAATTTGGCCCCAAACGACATTTTTATCTAAATACATATATTTTCCTACAGAAAAAACAAGTTATGTCTCATCACTGCTCTTCCCTTCTGAAGGGTAAATACTGATATTTGAAATACCTAAATTGTATTTACAGCTGTACAACATAGATGCCTCATAATTGCAAAATATCACTTGTACTTTATAAACATGGGGTAACTTGTACAATTGGCTTAAAATCTTTTCTTAAAATAAAGAAAGAGCAGACAAGCTTAGACATTTTCCTTGTCAAATTCACACACAAAATACATGGTAATATGACATGCAACATCATTCCACCCTCCAGACGCCACCATCTCCACACAGTCCTCCTCGTCATAGGCATTGTTGGGCTCCCCACTGCGCCATTTGTTGAAGGTCTGCATGGGTGATCGGTCAGAATAGACAAAATTTCCCTCTTTCTCTAGGTCATTAATCCCAATGAAAACTCTGGTCAGCCCAGCTTGGTTGATGTACGAGGCAATCAGATTGTTGGCAGTCTCATCCTTGGGCATGCTCAGTGTCCCTCCTCTTCCGTGGCAGTAGAGCTGGGCTTCCTTGTACCTTTTCTCTTCCTTCACCAGCAGATATATCTTATTATCTGTCTCACGCACACCAGCAACAGCTGCGGGGGAGGGCAGTGCTGAAAAGTGAGCACTCGCATTTCTATAAACCAAGTTACTGCACACCCCAAAATAGCTTCACAGATCAGGTGCAGAACGGTGACGCTCTCTACGAGCAATCACACCGGTAAAATGAGGCAACAAGAAAGGAAAATGTTCATATCAATTTAACCTACCATTTTTTATGAATTTTAGTTCTGTTGTCAGCTGGGCCACTTGGATATCCATCTCACCAATAGCCTTCCTTAGCTGGCTGCACTCACAGGGGATGCCTGTGAAGTGACACAGATACACCAAAATTAAAAAGCCTTTTAATTTCAATAATTATCTAAACAATTATAGAAAAAGGCCCAGCCTGGTAGCCCTAGAAAGGGCTGTCTTGCAACTAACAGACAGAAACATAGAACCTTCACTACCCTGCACCATTGTATGGTTCTCAGGGGTGCCTAGGCCTATCCAGAACAGCTCAGTGCACTTCCCACGAAGCTTCAGCCCTGCATGATTAGAGCTAACATAAAACCAGACACATATTCCCTGAAAAAAAACCCAAAACAACAACCAAACCAAAAACAACAAACAAAAAAAAAAGTGAAAAAAAAAAAACAGAACAAAACAAACAAACAAAAGCAAACAAATAAAAAAAACCCCAAGCGAAACAAGCAAAAAAAATATGGAGGTTGTTTTGATCGAGAAATATTTATCAAAATTCCCCATTTTGAGTAAAATTATTCCCATCAGTCTTCTCCAAAGAACACTTTTTCCACAGCAAAAATCTGCGCAGTACATTGTTCACCTTATTCTTCACGAGGAACATAACAAAGCAGATTCAAAATGCTAATGTTCCCACTATGTAACGCATATAATTACCTGCAAAATGTAGTTCTGTACTTTTGAAAGTACAGAAGTTACAGTACTTTTTCCATTAAAATAAGACAATAGAAAACCATCTATTAACCCAAATTTACTTTGGTTTGACAAAGATAATCTGAATGAGAATACTAAAAGGATAATTGTTAGAGCTATAAGCTCAAATCTCAAAATAAGGATCAATCCAGTTCTGTTCATTGAAATCTGCATTTCACTACCCAATTACTCAGTTTAGATATCTAAGTCAGTCTAAGCACAGGGTACTTACACTGCAGAACTGTGATTGATGACTAGGTATATGGTGCTCTGGCTCAAGAATTAGAGTAACAAATTATATTCTCATGATAAAACTATTTGGTGCACCTCTAGTGTCCCTGCCAGGAAGGGAGGAGTTGGGTAAAACCTGAATCTGCCACTTTTGTAAGGCTATACACTTCTTCTGCCAGGCCTTCACCTTTTTCTCTGGAAGATCTGTATTCCTGCCAATCTCCTGCTCCTATAACAATATTCTGTAGAGGGGCAGGAGCTTCCCACCTGCTCCTTTGTGTTAGCTGGAAGCCAGAATGGGAGAGGCAGAGATGTCCCTTTGCACTGGTGATGAATGATATGGACAGTTGCACTTCAGTTCCTGCTAGTCTTCTGGAGTGATCACAGCTCTGAGGAGCCATGAGACATTGTTTTGACAAATGCACTACAAGTCCAGCAACTACTACAGTTTCAATAATTTTAAGTAATGTGAAAATAGTACAGGGAAATATTACAGTGCCTATTCAAAAACTATTCATTATCTCCCCCAATATGTAAACAGGCATGTGTTTTATGCGATGAAGCATGCATCTTGTAAAATCATCCACATACACAAGGTGTGTCATGGATTACCTGGGTCACCATTAGGACCTGGTGGTCCTATGTCACCCATGTCTCCTTTTTCACCTAAAGACACGAAAAAGAATATCAATTTAAGGCAGCTTTTTTGGTCAACAGTTCATTAGCACTAGTTTATTTTTTCTCTAGTAATATTCAAATATGCAAAGTAGAAATAAGCAAAAATACAAATTTTCCTGTCTTAATCATTCCACAAAGGTCAGCCAAAGCTATGAAACTTGAACACAAAGAATATGTACCAATATCCATTTTTTGCAATTCATGATCCTCACAGAACCAATAAGTTCAGATGCTGTAGAGCAAAAAGGGCTGGATATGTTACACCGGTGCCTAAATCTAGATTCATGATCTAGATGTTTAAGTAAACATTGGTCCAAATGATTTAACCAAAGTCACATAGGAAGGCTATGGGGTAGGCAAGATGAGAATTCAAGTCTTTTGGCTCTTAAAGTCTGCCAAAATACAGTGCATCTTCCCATGTGCTGCTCTTGACTGTCCACACTTGCATGATAGTGCACAAAGTTCTTTATTTAACCTTAAACCAGGATTCTTACCCTGCTATAAGGCTAAATATACTGCTGTCAGAAGGAAAGGTAACTGGCTGAGAGATCTCAGTCATCTGGCTGACTACACCAGAGAAACTCCCTGATTGATAAACTCTGAGACTCGTTAACCATTTTTCAAGCCCCTAAGCTTTTCTCAAACATAAATGACTACAGATTTTTCATCTGAAACACAAATGGAGAAAACAAAATTGAACTGAGCATACCTTTTGAACCAATAGGACCGATTTTTCCATGCCGTCCCATGCTGCCTTTCTGTCCTTTGTCCCCCATTTCTCCTATACACAACAGAAAAATGACAGACACAAGGTAGTAGACTGATTCATTCAGATTCCAGCATACTTCAGTATCAGCTTTTACAATGAGTAAAAACACACTATATCCCAAACATTCATTGAACTCCAGAGGTCCAGCTCACTCCTTGTGAAGAACTTACGTATAATACCTAGACAGTGATTTGATCTTTGCAAAGCAATTGACGATAACAAGGCATGAAGGTGTAAATGAAAACAGATCTTGGCTCAGATCCACTGGAAAAGCTTTTGCAAACTCTCAGATGATCATGCTAGAGTCACATTGAAAATAAGGGGGGGGGTTGCATTCAAACATTGATCAGTGGATTAAAACTATTATGGAGTTGACAAGACCTAAAGGATCCAAGCATAAGTGACAACTTCATCTAACATAGCAGCTTCACTGTAACCAAGGGCTGAATTTGGGCTAAATGGCTTATTTATACAATATAAATACTGTGGAAACGGTCACAGCCTCATTCTTTGCTCTTACACTTGAAGATTACATTAATGAAAAAGTGAAAATTAATGGAAATCTTACATAGACATATATATATACACACAGGCACATGCACATGTTCATACAAAATCTGACTCAAGCCAGCAATGTTGAAGTGTAAAGACAGTTCTACAGAATACTTCAAAGTGCAGCTGTAGCAAAGGAGCTGCTAAAAAAGTAATTTTCCTCAGCTGTGTTCTTGCAAATAAAAGGGAAGTATTCATCTCTTAAGGTCAGTTGAAATTGTCAACAAATCTGCATGAACCTATCTGTGTCTATGAAGCATACTCAGAAATCTGATGTAAGACAGGTTGATTCACCTACTTTCTCTGACTTTGACCTCTTTTCTATTAGTTATACTTTCCTGTGTGATGTAAAGGGAATATTAGAATGGCTTCAGGGGAAACAGAATTTGCACTGGAACAGGCAGTCTCTTTGCCATCACTGTCTTCATAGACCAAGCTGAAGCACTGTTACTAATAGAATGTGTGCCACAGACCAAGTACTGATGCCATTGATCTGAGCTCCTCCAAAGCTCAAAGAATGAAACAGATAAAACATGCCTGTTAGGTCACACAGTTTTTCTATATGGCATTTCTCAAACATTACAAAAAATAATTACCTTGATGGTGTGAATCTGAGAAAAGAAATTTAGCCTCTAGCAGCAAAGCCTTATCCAACCCCATGTCTACAAAGCTCATGTACAAGTTTAGGAGATCAGCAGTTGAAATTAATAAGCACTAGTCACCTAATAGAGTAAATAAACCAAGCCATTTCTAGTCAATAAACTCTAAATAGTCTAAGCCTGCCAGATTTTTGCTTTGAAATGATACTTCAGTTCTGGCATTGGTTTAAAGAGAATTCCCTGATCTGTTTTAGGTAGACTTTGAGACCTATGAAACAAGACCTGTCATTTTGTTACACTCACTGTGTAGCGAATGTGGCAGAGTTTGCCTGATGGTGCAGTTCCTATGGCCTGAGCAGCATCAGGAAGGTCTTTTCCAACCTAGTTGATTCTATGATCTCAGTGTACATTGGCAATACCCTTTCCTGGGTGCAACACCTGAACGAATAAATGCTCTACCACCAGATTTAGGCCTCTTTGTATGATTTCAAAGAGAAACGTGGTCTGGAGGCAGCACAGATGTACACTTATGTCATTCATATGAGATAGATTTCCCACTGTACCGCACAATATTAATGGAGACCAGGTACAGAGGAACTACAGGGAAAAGAAGCCAAATGCCTTCTGAGGCTGCCATCCTGCAGAAACCCAAGACCAAGGGAAATATTGATGCAAATTTTTTCAATGACTGTTGAAAAGGTTGTTTCTTTGCTCAAAACAACATCTTTTATACATCGTTCAGCCACACATGAGCAAGGAATCGATGCGACAAGTTAGCAGGAAAATCTACCATAAGGATCCAGCAACCGAACTTGTGTAATTTGTCACAGCTCAGCCTCAGTTGTAGATTTATGACAACTGAAGATCTGTTGTCCTCTGCTGTTACTGCAACTGGACAGTCGCATATTTCGTCTATATATTTTTCAAAGCTGGATAATTTTATGACCAATTATTCAGTACAAGTTTCAGAATATAAACTCATCACCACTGGGCTAAGAGATGTCCTCTTATTACTCTGTGAAATCTCAAGCAACTGTCACTTGATGGCATGAAGTCAGGAAGAAATAATTTCCTCTGAAGTGAGAGAAGCTGAAGGTGTATGACTTGTTGGTCTAATTAATTACTGGCAAATCCTACAATCAATGATTTTCCTTTGTTTCCAACAAGGATCAAATTCAGTCACTACTGGACATGGACTCAAGTAGGAAATTTTACCAGAAAACAAAAATATTTTTCTCTTATGCTGTATATTCCTACTGGAAGAATGGAAGTAATCCACTCTGCCAGCTGAAGATCTACTTTCTGAATATAGCTTCACATTCAGAGCAGATTCATGCCTTGCCCTAAAGATGCAATCCATCCGGCTGTGTGGGTTATAAAGGTACTGATACCACCACTGGATATTTATCCAATACAGACAGTATATTGAGAAGGTATTTTGTCAAAAATCTCTAAAGTATCAGCTTGTAATGAGTTTATTAAGTTGCTCTAAAAGTGACCTTTCTTGCTTTGGATATTTATGAATTGAGATTACCGTAAAAGATAGTCAGATGTTTTAATGCTTTCTCTCTTCAGGCTGCTACACCTGAAATTAAATAAACACATAGACCTAATGCATAAATAAAATATAATATATAAAATGACTTCACGTTCTTTCTCATAGATACTGCCCAGAAAATGAACTACTTCTCTGTAATAGCCAGTAAAAGCTACATGATCTGCTCAGAAGTAAAAGTGTGTTATCTCAAACAATAAAGACATACATTAAGCCTCCTGTGCTCATTAAAAGAACTGTTTGGATTTGGTTTTCTCTTACAGTGACTAACCCCTGCTTCTACTCCAGGGGCCTGCTTATTCTGCTTCTTCTGCAGAATAAATCACAAGGTTTCAAGAGAGACCCATCTGCCTTGAGGGTTTCAAAAGTTTGAATGCCTTTTGTAAAGTCCTTTTTAGTGGCCCTATGATTGCCAAAACTGCAGTCTAAAGAGTCTTAATGAAATCAGGAAGTGAGAGCTGGAAAGAAATGAGGACAATGAAAGAAATTAAGTCTCCATAGACCAAAAGTAGGAAATCTAACATAAAGTTTGAATAGAGAATATGAAGTAAGTCATCTGTCATCTTTCAGATGAAGGTGGTATATACTGAAACCAATTATAAAAGACTTGAAGGATTTTGGGAGGAACTGAAGAGAAGGAAACTCTAAATGATCTTCTTGGTGGCCTTTTCAGGCCAACAAACAAAAGAAATAAAATACCAGAGATAAATGGTGAGCTGCACAACCAGTGAAAAAATGAAGGCTTTGCCTCTGTGCAACATTATAAATGGTGGTCTCCATACAGTGCGGTAAATCTCTTCAGACAGATTAATTGGAACAGACAAGAAGGTTTGAAAGTACTTAAAAGAAAGTGTCAAAAAGACAAACACAGCAGAAACAGAAATTCACCATGTCACAGGTGGATTGAATTGTGTCAAAGTGAAGAGAGCAGTAGTCTACTTCCCAAACTTAGACAAATCAGATAGAAATTCTTCATGATTTGACATAGTGGACATCACAGACAACTATCCACCAACAAAAGCAGAAGTGTACCAAACCAAAGGCCTCTTGACTCTAGTGCAATATTTGACAGCAACCTGCAGAGGATACAAAGAAAAAGAATGCAAAATATAGACCAAGATTAATTTCATTAGTCAACTTGAAAGTTAGGGTTTTAGTCTAAGCTATTTCTCCAACCTCCCTTGGTAGGCAGTGAAGAAATAAATACCTCACAACTCCCACTCATGTTAAACATGCATCTTAATGACAAAGTGAAACTCTACAAGCTTTGTATAAAAAACGGAGAAAAAAAATAAAAAAAAGAGGAAACTTATCAAGCCATACTGACTAGAAATCAGAAAGGCTAGAAAATTTGCAAAGGAAACTAAAGATAGTAAGAAAAACCAATCCAATCTAAAGGCAGCAGAAAAGCTTAAAGAATTTTAAAGTACATTCAAAGAAAGAAATGGAAATAGCATGATCCATTCCTGAAAGGGGAAGGGTATACTCAGATGCACACAAATACAAATAACTTCCCTTACAAAACACATACCTTGCCAGAATTACATTAACAACACAATACCAAGATTGTCCAGACCAGTGGTCCCTCTAAGCCTAAGACTTTGATTCTTACAGTGGCAGTAGAAGGTGCAATACATGGAGATCATGCAACCACAGCCACTACCTGCAGTCCACTGCAGACAGAGCTGCTGAATCAGTCCCCCAGCAGTTTAAGTGACTGTCTCCTAGTTCAGGTATGATGGGATCTAGTGATTCTGTAACCTCGATCATATCCTTCTCAGACTACTCTGTACAGATGCAAGAGTCTCAACCTATCCAGTTTCTCCTTATGAGGCAGGTCCTCCATCTTCTTCACATTTCTGGTGCCCCTTTCTAATCTTTCATGTCCTTTCTGAGAGACAGAGGCCAGAATCACACTCATTGCATGAGATGGTGCATATGTCAGGCTTTTACAGAGAGCAAATCAGCCACAAAAATGAGCTTCCTGTTTTGTCCTTGGTATCTTTTCTGATTATGGGCAGTATTTTGTTGGCTTTGGGACTGCTGCTATATGATTTAAGAGCAGTTCTTGAGTCCTAAGTGATAGTTCTGGGGTTTTTGCATTGTGTAAGTATGGATTAAATTATGGATCCCTCATTTCCCTAGGCAGTATATTTATTTACACTGAAGCCCATCCGCCATCTTTTTGTCCACTCAGTTTAACACTGACTGTCTCAAATTTCTACTGAGTTCAGGTGGAACTGAAAGAGAGTTTTGAAACAGATACCCACTTTGCAAATCCACAACTGTCAATGTCAGGACTTCTATATGGAATCCTGCCTGCAGCACTCCTTAGTGAGCAATAAATTCATGTAAAAGTTGACTCAGAAATGTAAAGGATTGATTGATTACATATTAATGAGCAATCAGTAATACTAAAATATAAATTAAGATATTATCACCTCTCTTTAGAATTTGATTATACAAATGACTGAGCACTCTGGCTCCAATCCAGTTAAATTAATGAGTCTTCTCTCCTACTTAAGAGGCTATGTCTGTACTAGTAAACTAAATGCCTGGGACAGTTCTCCAGCAGTACGAACCAGGTGGCTGAGAATGGTACACTCTGTGATATTAAATTGTCTTATTCTTCAAGCCAGGATAATCACTTGCAAGCTGCTCATTGTGTTATCTTCCAAAATGTGCCCAAAAATTGCCTGGGAAAGTGTTAGCTGGCAAAAGCCAGAATCACTGTGCTAACACTGCAATGGTAGAGACAGCTGAGTTCCACCCCTAAGAATAGTATGCAACTCTGCTTCGCATACCATTATAATGAAGTATAAATGAAGTCCAGTGTATGAAGGCTGAAATTAAAATACTAAAATAATATATTTCCAAATGGTTATGGCTCTAAGAAAATTAAAATATCTCGAGGAACACAATTTTAATGTGCTGCTCCTTTGATTATGTATTCCAACAGTAAATTCACCCTCAATTCACCCTTATTTTGATTGCCATAAGCAGAATCCATGCTACTCTGGGAATATGGACAGGGTTGTATTGTTAGTAAAGTATCTGTGTGGAATTTGTATATATGGAAGTTGTTATGGCCTCACAGATTGGATCATGACTCATATAACTGAGTTCACTCCCAACATGGGAACATGCAGTGCAGCAATCAGTGCAAGTGGGAAAAGTTACATTATTAACTTCACACCCCAAAACTTGCACTGCTGCTATCATCGAATTAGCTGTTGTACATGAGCCAGTGCTCTATGCTTTGCAGAAGGCCAACAGAGTTTTATATTCTGCTGACATGCTATGCATCATAATTGACCTATACAATTAATTAAAAGCAATGAGGAATGTAAGTGGAACTTAACCTTAATCAGTGCCCAAAGACATCAGGATGTCTGATGTCACCCTGAAACATCAGGACACTCAGAACCAGATATGTTTCAGGTAAGCACCAGAAAGTTCTAATGTTTATCTGTTTCTAATCTACCAAGATCTGAAAAGATCATGAGGAAAAGAGATAATAAAAACATTTGCAGCATTTTCTAATCTTGAAGTGTTCATTTCAGGTCAATACCATAAGAAAACCTTTTCTTTTGTAAGTTATTTATTCACTGATTATTGTATACCTAAGGAGGCGAAAGACACTAAGCCCATTTTCTTGGGGGGAGGGGGGGGGGAAATTACTGTGATTGTGATAATGTAAATTATCACCAGAAGGAGAAAACTCTACAAATGTCACAGAAGAATTAGTTTCCCCCTTATGTAAACCATCACTTACTCAATTAGCAGAAAAATACAATGAAATTTAGCAGTTTCCATCAACAGAAGGAGCCAAATATTAGCCCAACAAGACAATAATTACCAGGCTTTAATAAGTACAAGGCATCAAACATATGTTAACACAGTGACTGCAGTTTAATAGAAACAGGGCTGCTGTGTTCTTTCATGTATGCTCTTAGAAAGGGGCAAATCTAAAGTGAGGCAACAGTTTTATCCATCTTTCATTATCCACTAAGCTACGTATTAGTTTAGTGTGTGGTGTCCCTGCTCATGGCAGGGGGGTTGGAACTAGATGATCTTAAGGTCCTTTCCAACCCTAACTAGTCTATGATTCTATGATTCTATTAAGTACCTGGACCACAGGTCTAAACTTTACATTGAGATTTTAAAATACTTGGCCAGCACTTAAAAGGACATTAAAGTTGCATGCCTATCAAGAGACCAAAAAAAGATAAAAAAAGCAAAGACAACAGCAGGTCATGCATAGATATTAGATAATCTGTCCAGGAAAAGGTGATGAACCAGTTATTTGGGGAGGACATAATATTCACTGTAAAGAACAATTGAACTGGGGACTACTTCACTTGCATGTACACAGGTCCACGGTACTGGCCAAAAGGCATTCCAAGGATGCTGGGAGGGTTAGCTGATGCTGTTACAAGGCTGTCAAAGTCTAATCAGCAGCTGATAATGAGAGTTGAACCAATCCTTCATCAGTGACAGGAAGGAAGAAGTGGAAGGATCCTCTGTGAGTCTGCAAGAAACCCCATGCTGGCAGGAGTGGTAGGTGTGCTGGAGGACAGGGCTGCCAGTCAGAAGGAGCTTGACAAGCTGCAGGAACGTGTTGATGGGAGTATCATGAGTTCAGCCAGATACCAAGTTCCTCACTTGTGAGACACTGATGAAGACTGGCCAATGGCTTGCTAAAAAAATCCTTTGCATAAAACGTACCAGAGATTTTTGGGCACTCATACAAGAGAAGCAAACTGGAGTCCAGCTGAGAAGATGGTCTTATTTAGCTTGGAAAGGTAAGGTAGAACCTAATTGAAATCTTGCACTACTACAAGTGGTTTGTTGAGAAGATGAAGCCTTCTCTTCTGAGACACATACACTGAAAGGACAAGAGGCAACAATCACAAGCTACAAGAAAAATTTCAGTTGGCTTTAAGGAAAAGGTCTTTCACAATGACACTGGTGAACAGACCGATCGAAAAGGATATGGCATCTCCATCCTTGGAGATTTTCAAAAGTCTACTGGACATGACCCTGAGCAACCTGATCTAAGTTTGAATCTGCCCTGTTTATACAGGAGGTTGGACTATATGAGCTGTTTATGTCCTTTTAATTTAAATTATTATGTGATACTTTAACTGCTCTTCATGCAGCATTACCTTGCAGGAGTTAAAACTTTAGCTTCCAGTATTTTTTATAAGAATCATCTTTAAAGAGTACATCTCCATAAGGGAAATACACTGACTGAACACACACACTCCTCATGGGAGTTACAAATTTTTCAATGCATTGTAAGGGGAAGAGCTCTAGGATTCTGGTCCCAGGAAAAACTGCATGTATCAGACTCCTGTAATTGCCCAGGAGAACTACATAATGGATCATGCATCATCATAAGGAACTATAAATTACCACCATGATTGCTTTGAAAGGAAGTTTGTATATTCAGTTCAGTAAAAACTAACTCCATCGTTCTGATGACAGGAATGTCAGATGTTTAATTTCAGTATTGAAATACAAGGTTTTGACTACTCCTAATATGAATTTTTCAGAATGTACATCTCCTGGAAACTTATGAAAGTCAAACTTCCTCCTTGCTTCAGGAAAAGAAAACAACCAGACAAACAAACAAAACCCCCCAAAAACAACAACAAAAAAAAAAAACCCAACCAACCAAACAAACAAACAACAATCAACCAACCAACAAACCCCACAAAAACAAACAAAAAAACACCCCAGATTTAAAAAGACAGAATTTCCTGTACGACAGAAATGCCACATTTCTCTCAGTTGTGTAACTGAACACTACTGAGCAACATTCCTCTGAAGAGCTCAAAATACTTTTGAACTACAATGCAAGCAGCATTACCACCATCTTTCCATAAATACTACTGAACTGCATACAAGAAAATGTAGAACTACTCATGGCCATCTCTGCCTATTATAGCTTACTGCCTTCCCTCAAGGGTTTTAATTAAGGTAATTGTGAGTGCTCACATTTACAAACAAAAGGAAACAAGAAAATTGAGCCTCATGATTTTTCCCTCTGATCTGAGGTTTTCATTTGCAGAAGGAAATTTATGAAGTCACAGAGACCTTTCTAAATGATCAAGAATATTTTTGCCAAAGTTAATCTTTTTTACCAGAAAACAATAGTTAGTCTACAAAGTGCATACTGTTGTACTGGTTTTGCCTAGGACAGAGTTAATTTTCTTCATAGGAACCGGTAGGGTGTAATATTTCTGATTTGTGGCCAAAACAGTGTTGATATGGGGATGTTTTAGTTATTGCCAAGCAGTGCTTATATACAGCACCAAAGCCTCTTCTATTTCTCACTCCACCAGTGGGTGGGGTGGCTGGGGCTGCACAAGAAGCTGGGAGGGGACGCAGCCCCCACAGCTGACCCCAAATGACCAAAGGAATATCACACAGCATATGGCATCATGCTCAGCAGTAAAAACTGAGGGAAGAAGAAGGAAGTGGGGGACAGATGTTTGGAGAGATGGTATTTGTCTTCCCAAGCCACTGTTACCTGTGATGGAGCTCTGCTTTTCTAGGGATGGCTGAACACCTGCCTGCCAATGGGAAGTGGTGAATGAATTCCTTGTTTTGCTTTGCTTGCATGTGAGATTTTTGCTTTACCTATTAAACTGTATTTATCTTAACCCACAAGTTTTCTCACTTCTACTTTTTCAATTCTCTCCCTCCTCCCACCTGGGGGAGTGAACATGTGGCTGTGTGGGGCTGAGCTGCCAGTGGGGTGAAAACACCACAATGGTACATGAAAATGCCCAAGCATGATTTAGTCACCTCGCAACGGGCCAGAAGATCCCCATCATCATTGCCTTACAAGAAAAGCCAGCATTTGGTCAGGAATGACTTTCAAGACATCTTCTTTAATAAAGTTACCTTTTTCTCCTGGAGGTCCAACTCTGCCTGGACGACCTGGAGCACCTTTCTCCCCCTTTTCTCCAGCCTCCCCTGTTGATACAAAAGGAAACAAAAATAAGAATCATATTAAACCTGGACTTTTCTCTGTTGGTGGCAGTGACAAGAGTGTCATTCTCCCCAGCCAAAATAAAAACCTACTGTTACAAGACAGGAAAAAACTAAAAGCAGATGCACTCTGACTTAACAGATTTTCTTGATGCATCGAGAACAATGTCTCCTGAAACTGAGGTGAACACTGACAAAACCACCAATAATACATTAGCAAAGTCTCATACAATGGGTCTAGTTTTGTGGATGTTACTCATATTATCAACCTCCAAAAAGCCCAACAGCACAATTCAGGAGCTTCAGAATTAGGACCCAAGTTAGCACTGGGTCCAAAGGCTTCCCAAGTACCTGCTAAGGATATGCTTAAATCTCAAATGAAAATGCCTTAACTATAACATCAAATCAGGAAAAAAATCCATATTCTCCGTTATTTGCTGTGCCTTTTAATCTCTGTGGTACAAACCACTGTGCATTGTACTGACATACACATGGCTCATGCCACATTATTATATTCAGCATATTTAAACATCAGTTTCTGGAAACGTTTGCCTCTTTGCTGCCTTTCATTGGAAATTTGAGGAAGCTTAGCTTGTTTCACTCCCTGCTACTGTACTACTAATGTAGTTTGCCACTGACATAAAATTACAATCTCTTAAACAAATTAACAGAAGTTTAAAGAATGATTTACATAGACACCTTCACAAAAAAAAAGATTTATATGAAGAAGCAGCAAGTTCTATGGTTTCCACAGACAAGAAATGCCAAGATGTAAAAGCCAGGGCTAGCAGAGCACACCTGATGCCCAATGCTGTGTATCTACAGAGGAGAGTGAGCAATAGCTGCTCTCCAGGAAGCTCAAGGGAGCACCATAGGAGGAAACTCAACAGTCATACACCCCTCAAGCTCTGCTCTCTGGCATAGCTGGCAGCTGTGGTTCAGAGATGAATCATAGAAATGACATGTAAAAACAAGCCACAACATGACATATTTCAAATACGCAGCCTCCAGCTCTCTCTCTCTTCTTATTGCAGACATAGGTGGCTGTGAGCTGAACTTGGCCCTCCATCTGTTATATTTTCCTTCTTCAGGCTGCCAGCAGACTCCAGACCTACCTTCAGACATCAAAAGTAGGCCATTCTTTGACCTTAATGAGGACAAACTTCACATAATCCCCAGCGAATAATATTGTTAGTATGAAACAGGCTATTATTTGGCACATTTGGGAACGTCACTTTTTTTATTATCAGGTAACCAATAGGCTTTGTATGATTGCCTTTCCCCCCTCAGGGCTGGTTATGAGTTCTTTGCTTCCCAAAGATAAATCCTGACAATGACTTTTCCCTGCTCTCTGGAGGCTGAGAGCAGGCTATTACAGCCTATTGCTTTACATGTTCTTCAGAGTGAAAGCTGTGCATTAGGGATCAATAAAATAGATCACTCTTGCTTCAGGCCATTACACTTGCCTGCATTTATTCCTATAATAAGATGACACTGCATTCCTTAGTGTAGGTGTTTAAGAAACTTTCCCTGGGAAGAGATTGCCCCATTACAGGCCCAGCTACAAACCACTCTGCATTTTTTGTTATCTGCTATTTCAAGCAGTAAGACCTTGGCCAAGGGGGACTGATCAGTGGTCCAGTTCAGCTTTGCTGTGTTTAAGTCCCTAATTTTGTTGGACATACCATGAGCACTATGCAAGCTGAGGAAGCAAAGTCGGTGCAAGTGTCACAGACAACAAAACAGATTTCTGTCAAGGCATTTCAATCAATTTCATTTATCATCAATTAACACTAACTTTTGATTCCTCAATTAGGGAAAAAAAAACAAAAAACAACAAACAAATTGACTTAGAGCAAGGACATTAAACATTACATCCAGTCACTTTGGAGCAAGAGGTTGGGATCAGTGCATAGTGGTCTCTACCCAGCTGCTCTGGTATGGTCTCCTCCAACAGCAACAGTCCCTTTGCACCTGTACCTCCTGCTCAGTCTCCTCTCCATCCCTGCCTAGATGGCTCTTCACTCTAGCCCTTCTGCATGAAAGAGTACCTCCCTCCTCAGTGCAATGCAGCTCTTGCCCAGGCAGCTGAGACAGGGTGAGATGTGCCCACCAGTGCTCCACAGTGTTGCAATGCCCCATACTCCCAAAAGAAATCTAGCCCTGATACTGAACTGAGCTGCAGCAGGATTGCAGGTATTGGGCACAACCCTGACACCACTACAAACTCCTTCCATTATCTCTGATAGAAATCTTTCATAATTCAGATTATATATCTTACCACTGCTGTCGATTTGCCTCCTTTTGTTAATTCTTTGGGACAGATTTGTTTCTGATTATGTTTGCATCCTGCCTATGTTAAGCTGTACTATCTACTATAAAGAAAATAGCATGCCAAATATTAACTACACGATTTATTAAACATTTCCTGGCTAATGATAACTTTATTTCTTTACTCATATTCCCTGTGTGAGTAGACAAATGAAGTGTGGGTGTAAAAAAACTGGGTTTATTTTATTTATGTAGTATCGCTTTTATGTGCTGTATGCCACTGAGAGTATTAAAGACAATTCCTGCCTTAGATTCTAGAGGAGAGACAAAACAAGATGGCACACCGAGAATTTAAGCTTTGAAGGATTGTTCCATGTTATTTTTTTCACCACAATAATAGTAACTTCAATCTCATGGGCCTATCAAAAAGAACCAGACTTCAGGAAGAATATGAGTAGCAATGTAGTGAGGCTTCATCATCCATCCCTTCTTTAGACACAACACGCTTTTGCCATTATTAAGTTGGCTTTCTAAAACATGGATCAGTCTGCTGTCTGGATTCTCAGAGCCACAGTATTTTTCCCTTCCACAGTTCATCTTACTCCTTTACACTGTTTAGGTTATTAAAAAAAAAAAAAAAAAAATCAGTCCCTAAGACCTAAGCTGCTGACCTTAAACTCATTTGTGCCTTTTTCTATTCTTGGTGTCTTTACTGGCTTTCTTCATCTTCCATTTCCACCTCCATTCTCATCTCATCCCCCTTCAGATTCACCCTTTTATTCTGTGGGGTCCTAATTGGCTTTGTGTTACTTTTTCTTTTTTTTTTAATTTAATTTTATTTTTTTAGTTTCCAGTCTCTCCACTCAGTCTCATTCTTTGTGCCTTTCTTTTCCCTTTACCTCTTCCTGTTCTTCTAAAATTTCTCCATTATGCTCCCCCACTTTTGGGTACTTTTCTCCTTCACCACCCCCTATTTGGGCTCCACTTTCTCACCAACCTCTTAGGCTTAATCCTCTCCTCCTGTTTTTTCCCTTTCACACATACCACAGTCTGCCTCATTTCTTCTGCTTCTTCTCTGTACCTATTTTTCCCAAACCCCAAGCAGGCTGGTGCTCAGCAGCAGTGTGGGGCTCTGCTCCTCCATCATCAGAGATGGTGTCGGTAGTCCAGCAGAGGAGATGAGGCAGATCTAGAAGCTGCAGTGAGCAAACCCCACTGCGTGGGAGCCAAAATTTGGGCACATGGCCACATATATGCTCAGTTTAAAGGAAGCCTTGGCCACCGAAATGGGTTGGAGTTGTGCCAGAGGGGGACAGCAGTATCTCATTACCAATTTCAGAGCCAGTCCCCCTGGCAGTGCAGCTGGAACATTGATAGCTTTTTAGGGGTTTCACATTAACTAGGGCTGTATCAGGCCATTTTGTGCTTCACTGAATTTATACATCAATCTCTCACTTTTGCGAGACTTACATCTCATGAAGCAGAGTAAAATCATTAGCACCTGATGGTTTTCAGGCCTCTCTGTTGTTTCCTGGCTCAGGATTGCCTTCTAACAAAGGACCAGGATCCTGCACTGCTTATGTGTTTAAAAACTCTGCTGCATATAATAATAATAATAACTGTCCTCACATAGAAATGGTAATCATAGGTGATAATTTTGACTGATTACACAAATAAGGAAACTAAAGCAGTTACAAAACTTGTGAAAGCCTGTCAACTTCTTTGAAATGAAAAATCATTTCAAAGCTTTGGTCCCCAGTGCTGTGGAGTCTGACCCTTTCACTGATCTTCCCTGTAATTTTAGACAACATATATTTAATTTGATTGTGTTCTTCTCTGTGACTCACATCAACAGCACTGTCTTATGCCTATTTCACAGAAAATATATCAAACAAGTGAAACGACTTTACTCAAGGCTTAGTCAAACCTCAGAAGACTTGGATATAGTTCTTTCTAACTGGAACATCTGCAGAAGGTGAAAATATTAAGACTTCAAAGCCTGCTTCCTGAAGTAAAATAAAAAAAATACAGATTTTGGTTCAGTTCAGGCATCCAACGCTGCATCAATAATAATAATAAGCAAAACAGGAGAGCTTTTTTGGTCCTGACACTAACTGGCCAAGCACAATAGCCCAATTCTTGTGCTTCCAACACAGCACAAACACATTCAAACAAGGCAAGGTCTGGCAAGGGCAGTTTACACCACAGCCAAGCCTGTGGACAGGCTGTGCTCACAATTCAACTGTAAGAACAATCGCAGGACAGAACTGTTCAAGGCCAGGTTGGACAGAGTCTTGGGCGACATTGTCTAGTGTGAGGCATCCCTGCCTGTGGCAAGGGGTTTGGAACCAGATGATCTTAAGGTCTTTTCCAACCCAAACCATCTATGATTCTACGAGTCTTGCCCTCACCAATCTATTAATCAGCACAGAAAGCACCTGCAGTCCATACTATGGTGCTCAGGCCAGGGTAAAGCCCACATTTATACTAGATGACATTAGTGGCACCAATATTGCTAGGTGAGTTTTGTGATACTACAATGCAAAACTACCAGAAAAAATTGAAGGCTAGTTGTGCAGCTTTTATCATAATAATAATATATTTGGGCAATAGTTTGGACACATATTTCGTAAAAAAGTTGCTTTTGTCCACAGAAACTATAAAAATGCCAAAAAAACAACTGATTTTTTATTTCTTCTAAAGGCACTTCAGCACTTAAAAATCAAGGGAAGATAAACATAAGACTAGAAAATACAAAATACTTCTCATTATATTGCAAACCAGCAATTAAAACCTTTCCAGGCATAAAGTAGGGCCTGATTTTAAAGTCTTTGGGTATGTGTACCACTCGCTAGTACAAACACAGAGAAAGCGACCAGGCAGTGTGTCAGAGCAACAAGCTCCTGATCAGGAGCAAGTGTGGGAAACTTTGGCATGCATTCTCTGAACTGTGTTTATTTTAACCGACTTCAGTTCATCAGACGGACCTTAAAACTCCATTTTTAAGGAGGCTACAAATGGGGCAAGTAAGAGGACAACTGAAAGGCACCTTCTTTGTCTCTATTAGAAACTGTCAGTGGTGCAAATGAGCCTGTTAGAAAGAAAGGATTAGTATTTGAATGATGGAGTAGGCTTCCACATTACCTTTGAGGCCTGGAACAAGAATTTGAACAGAGCAGGACTCCTCTGCAATATGTTGAGGATATCCAGACCTTAGCAGTGACAGGAAGGCAAGGCTAATTAGAGTCACCAAGAAAACCAGATCTCTCTTCATAATGAGCACTTACAGGTCACTGACTCCTAAACAAAAGAATGAATAAACAGTTATAAGAATTCCAAAGACTTTCAACAGTTTCTGAACATATGCAGCATCCCACTACAAACATTTAGTATTTTTGCATGCCATAACCCACACAGCATGAGGAGGACATGTGCAGGTCCTTCAAGCAAGTTGTGTGTTCCACAGGCATACATGAAACATGCAGCAGACATTCAGCAGTTTATTTTGGTGTTAGACTGGGTAACATAAAACTCAGAAGAAATTTAGTTAAGAAATAGGAGACTAAGAAATGCTAATAACAGGCAATTCCGTGTTCACAATTTCTCATTGGAGGCAGGGATCTGGACAGGTCAAAGGGGAAAATACAGTACATGGGCTTGCACTGAAAGTTGTTAGTACTAAGTTGCCACTTAGAAAGAGTACATACTGCTCTAAAGAGGCAATTCAGTATACGATAAGACCAACCTAAAGGCCTGAAATTTCACTATACATCTACCTGAGCACCGAAATCATGCCCAGCAAATTGGCTGATACAATAGCCCTCATGGAACTCATTGAGGGTGGAAGGCAGATAATATTTCACTGTATCATGCAACGAAGTTACATCAGAGCCTTCAATAAATCCTGTAAAGATTCATCTCTGAAACATACCCCTGTCTAAGCCTACAAGTGAAATGGCTTGCCTGGTATTACACTGTGAAGACATCTCTCAGAAAACAACAATACAGAAATTGAGTTTGTGTGAAAGGACATTCAAAAGCTGGTATTTAGAGGGCCTGTAGAAATACTTTTTTACAAAAGTGTTATTTATTTGCTTCTCATATGTTTTTCCAGTCCTTCTTTCACCAAGTCTCTGTACTACACAAACAAGCTGAAAGTCATATCAGGGTTTCAAGAGAAAGAACCTGTATATCATCTTTTATAGCCACAATACAGACATGTACATTTTACACCTAGAGCAAGAGAATCGGGCTGTATTACTCTGCACTCCCTGATTCCCTTCAAAAATAAGCCAGGTAGGATTAGGCACAGGTGTGGGGCCAATATATGGGTCTGTGTGTCTCACCATGCTGGGGATCTAGGATGGTGGATTTGTTATTTTGGGGACAGCCTGAAGGTATAATTGCCCTTCAGCAGGGATGGGATAATAAGGAGCTTCAGGTTGAGAATGTCCTGGTGAAGCAGATACCAAAATTTATGGTATGGAGCAAGAAGGCAGCAGACTGCCCTCCACGTGCAGGAAAAATCGTGTTTGCCTGTACTAGTCAAGGCCTCTGTTTCCACCTCATTACCTTTTAGTCTAGCGGATGACAATACAGACTATCTTAATAAAGATGCATTTTGCACCCTTACCAACACTCCTGTCAGATTACTAAGTACTAACGTAATTTACAAAGTCTCCTCTCACATCTGAGGGTGCAAGTGCTGGAGGGACAACACTCACTCATACACAGATGCTTAAAGTATTTTTTTCCCTTTTCAAGAGTGCTCACTTCCCACAGTTTTAATTATGATACCATAACTAAGATGACTGCAGCTCATCTATACATGTCTGAATCAGCTTTAAAAT
The DNA here is from genome assembly GCF_000696875.1 of Nestor notabilis. Classification (NCBI taxonomy): domain Eukaryota; kingdom Metazoa; phylum Chordata; class Aves; order Psittaciformes; family Psittacidae; genus Nestor; species Nestor notabilis. Next base: position 28,249 of record NW_009938524.1, on the reverse strand, counting down.
ACCCAGCTTGGGTATTGCTAGGAGCAGAAGCCACAGAAGTACAAACCTTGGCTGCTCAAGTATTTAGGCCACATCAAGTTTTGTCACAATTGCAGGAACATCACTCAAGGCTTCTCTAGAGTTCAGGCAAAACTGAATTTTGCCACTCAAGGATGAAGAACCAGAGCTGGAAGAGAAGGCACATCATAAAGGTGGACATAAAGAACAGTAACAGCTGGCGGGGAAATGGAAGAGTAAAGGGTATTTGGATGTAAAGCTTCTATTGCCATGGAGAAGAAGCAACCAGCCCAGATTCCCAGAGTTCTGACAGACAAAAACAGTAAGAAAACATCTGCTGTGCTGCTGTCCTCTTCTGTCCTGGGCTGCTGCCTCCTTTGCCTACACAGACAGAGAGCCCAAACTACTAGAAACCACATCAGGCCACTGGCCACTTCACAGCTATTTTCTAAGGTTATACAAACTATTTGACCACAGTCTTGAAGTATCAGGTCTCTGTGATAACGCTCTTCTCCCACATATCCTCACATGAATACCAAAGAAATTACTTCACATACATTGAGCTTGAATCTGGCCACACACCTCCCCAGATGAAGATCCTAACTCCAGGGTACAAGGCACTGTATCTTGGTGTTCTTTGTGGTCTAGAGGAGCTCACATTATCCACAGTGGATGGTCCTGCCTCTTTTTGCCAAATCCATGATTCACAAGAGTCAGCAAGCAAAGAGAGAGCAACAAAAAATAGCCAAGAGGAATGGTTGAGGAAAAGGGTGTTTCTCCAGATCTTCTTTTCAAAGGCTTCTATGGCCAGTCTTAGCACTTAAATAGTGCTGGTAGACTGGAAAGTGAGGGGATCCATGGCAACAAAAGGCTTCACAATGCCAAGTTAGGCACCGATGCTCCCTATGTGGGAAAGCAGTGAGTGTGGTTACCTCAGCCAGCCAGAAGGAACTTGTGCCTGGAAGTCTCTTCCAGACACCTGAACATAGGTTTTTAACCCTCAATAGTGGTAAACTTTGAAGGACAGGGAGTGGGACCATCCTGGATGACAGCCACATTGATGCTCTGTGGGCTGAGCAAAGAGAGGACCTGCCTGCCTTAGCCTGCAGCTCCCACCCCACAGCCCAAGGCACCACCTGGCCACCAGCCTGCAGGACATCCTAGGCACGGTGTCCCACTATTTCTTTGTAGCAGAGACACTTCAGGATCCAAAAGAAGATTAGACAAAGAGTCTTTCAAGCCAAGCACTTCAGATACACAGCTGAAAGCCTACAGTTTCAGCATGAGCACCCAGCAGGCTGGTGGTAAGGATTCTTGACAGACAAGTCCAAAAGGGGAATGAAATAGCCTGAGACAGAAGAAGGAATTGAAATTAGGAGGGTGCTTCAGACTGCATTAGTGAATAAAAAAGCAGCAACACCTCCTCTGGTTGCATTTTGTGAGGTTTTAGATGTATCCAGACTAAAGCTGAAACATCAAAGCCTCCAGGTACATTAAATATTAATCTGCCTTTGCAAACTCCTACACAGCTCAGAGATGATACAGGCATGAAACAGCAGAGAACTGTCAGGGTTGCTTGGTGGCTCTGCTCAGCAGCAAGTTGTGAAGGATCTTCTGGGGAAAACAAAACCTCCAACGAGGCTTCATCACATTCCCCACTGCCTGCTACTGCTGCAGAGCTTAAGAGCCTCAGAGACACAGGGGATACACCTCACCCTACCTCATGATAGCTCGACTCTCAGAGAAAATGGACTTGTTCTATAAAATGGAGCTTCTTAGGGTCAGTCAGGTCACAACACCCAGACCCACATTAATACTTGGGAAATTACCTTGGTCTGAGAAGAGCCACCAACAGAGGAAATCTCTGAAGAGGTTGCAGATCAGATACTTTATAGAGTCTGAAGCTGCAGTAGAGACACACATTAGTAGTAGAAATCAAACCAAAATCACTTTGGATATCACTTTCTCTGCCTTTTTCTGCTTTAAAAAGAAACCTTCTCTTCTATAGTTAAAATTGCCTTATATGATTGAAATAAGAGCTTGATTTCCAAGTATGTGCTACAGCAGTATCTTTCATTTTAAAGTCCCGGAAAATTCCTTGCCTTTTTGACCTACCTTCATGTCCTTTCAGCCCCAGATTCATAAAAGCATTTAGAAAACTAAATCCCACTGAAACTGGTCCTCAGAAAAAGGTGCCAGCCTGCTTTTTCAAACACAATTTTATCTTTGGTATTTGGAGTATCTTCAGCACTGATAAAACCAGTGCCAGAGAGAAACCTAGAGATGTTCAGCACTTGGAAAAGTATGAATATTTTCTCTGTCTACACAGGGGTCAGGAGTCAAATTTGCAGCACTAATAATGGTGGTCATTAAATCAGCATAAAAAAGGGGGAAAAAAAGGAAAAGGAAGCAATTACATGGCCTTTCCTTAAAAAGACCTGCCTCAGTTGCCAAGACAGAAGAGGTTTATTAAGCCAGGCTTCAAATTACAAGTCCTTGACAGGTCATCAGAGAATCCCCAAAGCACCATAGGCTCACTCAGAACTGCTGCAGGATGGGCCAGGCAGCTGGCATCCAGCACTCCTTGAGCTCCCCATCTTGCCACCATGAGCTGTGAATGGAAAGGCTGAAGATCACTTCAGCCAGCAAATGCCTGGTGCTGGAAGACCCTGTTCCACAAGGGCTGGTGGCTTATTGCACACTGTTATTTTGGACCTAGAAGCAACAACACAGATAATCTGCCCAGATGAATCCAAATGGCTGAGAAATGCAGAAAGAAAATGCTGCTTGCTGGCATCAATTCTCAGCAAGCCAACAGCTACAGAGTGGCTGTTATCCTCTGTATAATCCTAAGGGGCTCCTCTTGGATCTGTTTTTATTTCACTATTACTGAGCTGTTTTCACTCATTATGATTTTTTAAACTATACTTCATTCTCAGGGATCTGAGCTGAATTATGTATATTCTGAGTTGAGAATGTTCCTGGTACAGGCAGGCACAAAAATCTGCAGAGCCACAGCCATTTGGTGGGTGATTTTCCCAAGCGGGTTTGAGTCAGCACAACAGATGAATCAACAGCTTTCAATGGTTTTCACTCTCCTGACTTTTCCAGTCCTCGTCATCTGCATCCCCAACACCTCCCGGAACTATCTGGCAGCCTGTGTATCCTCAAACGCCCCTGCAGGCCCAGAGCCGCATCCTAACAGATGCAACACATGCCCACACAATCATGCCAGTGAAATGCCAGGCTGTGACACAGACCTCAAGCTATTTCAAACATTTTGAATAGATAAAAGCCCCCCCCAAACCCCCAAATTAACTCCCATGGCTACAAGGGCAACACCACCCGGGCTCAGCACAGATCAGGGATATGTTTCTAGGAAAGCAGGGACCCACAGAAGGGACAAGCCTCAAGCGTGTGCATACAAGCTGCTTCTCATCCCTTGGCCTGAGGGCTGCAAATCATTCCCTGGAGAAGACGTCTTTTACACTGAAGATGAAACCTGTGTCACTGACCTCTGCTTTCCCCATTACAGCCTTGCTGATAATCCTAACCTACAGATGTTTTGCATAGCTATGCTTTTACTTCATCTCATTTGTCCTCCGAGCTCCTTTGTGCATTACCTTGGGTAATCAGGAGTTCACTATTTAGCTAGAATATAAAAAATCAGAAACAATGATAAAGCTGCTTAAATAATGGGTGATTATTTTCATAACATTGCAATGTTCTGAAGTTAAATTCTATGTGTTGATTTAAAGGTTAAAGCAATGAGCTTGAAAGATGGGGAAAAAAAAATATATATATATATATAATCCCTAAATGTTAATACCATAGAACTGCAAAAATGAAGATTATAACAGCCATGGCTATGAAGTCTCTGTGAAATCTATGGAGCATGGAGTAGCATAAAGCAGAGACATAACACATTTCAGGTCCTGATGATGCTGAAGAACAGCAAGGTTTGCTGCAGAGGACAAAAGAGTGAGTGTAAACTGATGGGAAGCTAATATTAACTGAAAACCTAACTGATAGGAAGTCATTGGTTACCCTCCAAAGCACACTTAATTCTGGCTCAACAGAGCTATTTCCTCAGCCGATATTTGTGAAGTTGCAAGGGACTATTAGTTCTGAGTGTACAATGTAGGTGCCCTTGTCATATGTAGGAGCCCTTGTCATATGTAGGAATAGTAGTTCTACTTTTCACCTAGAAGAATGTTTTTTAGAATTAAGACAAATTTCTTCCTGATGCAGTTCTGTTGAAGTCAATGAGTTCATGTCAGAATTAGCTTACTGTCATCTGTGCTGAAAATATAAAATCAGGGCTTCAGCAAGGGTGACATGAAAATAGTTCTAGAAGGGGGCAAGTATGTTTTCAAAACCTGTAACTAGAGGGCAGTGGGACCTGAGTGTCAAATCTCTCATGATAGCTCTGTATGTTTAGGTAAAGAATAAAACTCCAGAAGAATTTTAGCTTTGTATAAAATGTTAGTCAGAGATAACTAGAATCACTAAACAAAATTTCTCCTTCAACGTTTTAACCAAAGCCCATATTAGATTACAAGATCTCTGTCATAGCCTCATTTTCAGCTATTTACAGGAATAATTTAGAGGAATAACTTGTGATCTTGGGTACCATCCTTGATACAAGTCAGATCAAATTTTCAGTATTTTTAACCAGCCAAAAATTAAAAAAAAAATACAAGGGTCAGTTCTAAACCCTGTGTCTAAATTGTCTCAGTTCAGCCCTGCTGCTATAAAGCATCCACATAAGAACCTGACACTACCCCCACACACCTATCTGTAGGAACTAAACCACAAAGGATTCAGCAAGAATCAGTGAATGAGGTGGAGAATGCTGCAGAGTACATTTCTTTACATAAATAAATGTTATTTACATATGCATTTGTCATTTTATTTTTGAAGCTTTAAGGAATTGCTTTTCAGCCTTCCGTATCCACAGAGGCTTAGGAATGGCTGCAGAAGTTGACATGTTTGTGCAATGTTTAAGTGCTTAATGCCCATTCGATCAACTTTTGCTTTCCAACATGTTCTCGCCCTCCAGGTACCAGAAGTTGTTTTCCAGGTGTGCCTGACAGTTGTCTTCTTGAGGGCACTGGACAGGATCAATAGGCAAATGTAACCTGTGGAGGGTGGTCCCAGTCCTACAGCTACTTTCTTGGAGGTGCAGAGAAGAGGCAGAAAGGTCTAGGAAGGTCTCATGCAAGCACCCCAGACATGTCAGCAGTGATGTATGCCTTTGCACAACAGAAATGCCACTCAAGTATTGATCCAAAAGGTGAGAAGTGCCAGCTACGGAACATTCTTAACTTAAAAGGATTTGAACCCACAGCTCCAGTTCCCTGGGGCAGTAATTGCTCCTACTGGATGGACGCAGAAAGTAGAATTAGACTACACTCAGGCATGCCATGTTAAAGGATGGAAGGCAAGCAGGGAAGAGGTCTGGTGAAGAAGCCAGCTCAAGCCTAGTGGTAGGACATTAGACTAAAAAGGGGCAAAACGAGTTTTCTTCCTTCCCTGCTTTCTGGTTTAATGGCCCACAGTTGTCATATGTACAAACACATGGACAG
>NW_009938524.1:0-22633 GCF_000696875.1 Nestor notabilis | reverse complement strand
TGCCCAGACAGAAGACAAAAAGCTAAGCAAAGCTACTTATGAGGCTAGAGGAAAACAAGAGAAAAGACATAGGATGTAGACTGCCAGTGGGACAAACACAAAGCAACAGTGAAAAACCAGAGGCCTAACCAGGGGAAAATGGCAAAGGACAGAGGGAGAGATGGCACCACCCGAGTGCAAGTGGATGCAAGACAGGTTTGGTTTTGGTTGTGCCAGTATCCTCCTCACTGAAGAGAAGAACAAACAGAGCAGAAACAGCTTTTGCCCCCATTTTCTCTCACATAAGATTCATAACAGCTACACTTAAAGGAGGTCTTAAGAATAAAGGGAAGCCACTTGACTGCAGCCCAGTCCTCCCCAGTGCTGCAAGTATGACACCTCAAAAAGTGAGCCACAAGACAGAACACAGCTAGCATTAGAAGATGCCTGTTTATCAGGACAACTTTGCTTAGATCCAGATCCCAAGCTAGTAGAAATTATAAGTAAATCCCTTGGGTGGGATTTAACCATTCTGTCTTGGGTGCTCAGTTGGAGAAAGTCACCCTGAATGTCCTGTATAATTAAGTCAGAGACAGGCACCTTGATGTGGGGGTTCATTTCATCCTAAAACAGGTCAGAATTGACTCTGGAGGTACCTGTTAATTGCCCAACATGTCTAGCTCAGACTTGTAGGTATGTAAAGTTAGGTGAGGGGAGTCCCGCCATTGCTAATTAGCTAAACCAATCTATGGGAGGGCAAACAGCAGCCTGGCTCCCCTTCTGCAGTCACGTTACCCTCCCCCTCTCTGTACTGTCACCATTTGATCCCATCATGAGCTAGCACAGGCTGCTATGCCAGCAGAAAGCTATTCTTCTTTTTGTAATGTGTTTCAGTTGATTTAGTTCCTCGGTTCCTGGGGAGGGCAACATGGCCATCATTCCTGTGAAAAATGTTGCCACTCAGGGAAAGAAATGCCCTTGGCAGCAGCCAAGATGGCCTTCAGTGCCTTACAAAACTGTGCCCTCACTTGCTAGCAGCATACAGAAAAAGATGCATAAGTGAAAGAATTAAAGGGACTAAATACACAAGGGGAAAGGGGGGGGGGGGGGGGGGGAATGCACATAATTACAGTGGGAACATCTTAAAAGGAGGAAAGATATGGCAAAACACCAGGCTGCAATGGAAAATAATATCCAGCAAAAGATACAGAGCATAGGAGATAGAACAACATGAGGCATTTTGCCATAGCATGCAAGCCACCAAGAGTCATGGACATGATCCAAGAGTGCTATCCTCAAATGACAAGGACATACTTCTCGGAATGATATCCTCAATATAACAAAACACCATGGCACAAAAGCATGCACGATCAAAATTTTGCATTTGAACTCTGGCAGTGTCAATGCAGTTTCAACAAAAGGTTATTTTTATTCTCGGACTGAGGATCTGCAGAGACCAAATAACACTCTACACATGATTCTATGCTGAAACTTTCATATCAGCTCACAGGAATCTGGGAAAAGAAGGGAAATAAGTTATATTGGTGACACAAAGACCAACAATACATTCAGTAAAAAGGCCAAGCCTCACTCTAAGAGTAAGAAAGAGCATCAGAAGAAAGCCTCACAGGAAATACAATCACATATCTTCACTAGACAAGTGAAGGGTGAGCTTGATGGCAATAGAACTATACAATGACCTTTCACTCTCACAGCCCTGAAACATCTTTCCTAGCACAGATAAGGGAAAGAAGACAAAAGAAATGGGACCCTACCAAAGTGACTCCCCAGATTAAGAGAAATCATATGATTGCTACATAGAAATAGCTGTAGAAGCAAACCAGTGAAAGAAAATAGGTTTCTGTGGGTCTAATATGACTTAGTAAAAGCACATGCAAAGATGTGTATACCTGCAGATGACTAGACATAAAGTTAGTTCTCAGAAGTTGAAATATTCTTACACTAGTATGCTACAGCAGACTTTCACTGATCAGTCTATATCATTGGCAACAGTCACGATCCTATTTATAAGGTACGCCAAATGGAAACCAGGCTGAAAGAACATCTTTCAGGAGCAAAACATTCCCCAGAGCAGCTCTTACATACACCACAACACATGCATTTGAAATCCTTTGCCATGTACAATGCATGGTGTACAAATATTTTTAAAAACTGAGAAAGAGTACAAGTGCTTGCATACAGATTTGTGATGCTTGTGACAATCTCATCTCATTTTGAAAAAACGTGAATTCTGAAAGAAACAGATAGAATGTGTGGAATACAACTTGCAAACAAGGATGTTTCTCTAAATTTGTATAAACTGAAGGCGTTACTTCCCTTATCTGTATAGCATGATGCTTGCGCTATGAAAAGATTCTTGAGGATGACAAATCCCTTTGGAAATTTTTCATTCAAGTCCTTCCATCTAACCAGCTGCCCTGAGCATAGTAGTTACTCTGGAAGACAAACATCATACTAATGAAAAACCTGATCCTGCTTCTTTCCCTTAGTTTTTACTGCTGAGCAGACACCATATGGTATGGAATATCCCTTTGGCCAGTTTGAGTCAGCTGTCCTGGCTGTGTTTCCTCCCAAGATGCCCACCCCCAGCCTACTGGTGAGGGGGAGTACTGGAGAAACAGCCTTGATGTTGTGCGAGCACTACACAGCTGTAGCCAAAACACTGGTGTATTACCAACACCAGTACAAAGCACTGCACTATGAGTGCTGCTACGGGGGAAAATTAACTCCATCTCTGTCAGACCCAATACATCAGAACCATTTACAAAGCACCTGACAGATCCCAGCATCAAGCATCAACAGATTTGTTTCACATGAAAGGACACACACGTTGTAGCTGATACAACAACTTCCCTCAGCATATCAGGTTGGTAGTGGTTACACAAGCTTGGTACATGCCATCCAGAAACTCAGCTCAGGATCTGCAACACCTGGGATGCCCAGCTGGTCTCTTTTCAGATGAGAGGGTTTCAATTTGGCAGTTAAACTGCCCCAGCATCTAGACAGAGCACTCTTCAACAGTGTACTAAGTTCCCACTATACCTATTGCACTGTGGAAGTAGATGCAGCAGTGAGCACAGTCTGCATAAAAATCAGTGGTCATTTAGAGCACTTCCGGTATATAACCTATTTACCTATCTCCACAAAACTTGAGAAGATAACACAGCTGCCTCCATACACAACACATAGACATTTTGAGCTTAAATAATTCTGGAAACATGGTACTCAAGACATGAAGATATTTGGAAACTGGTAGAAATTCTCAAGTATTTCTCTAGACTAATCAGCTTCCTTCTCGCGGTTTCCTCAACGAAACAAGCAAAGATTATCTGTGAATGTTCTGTGAAGAAATACACCTAGGACTGCCCTTGAAAATTCAAAAGAAAAATGGTACTGAAAAATCTGTAATTCTCCCTTGAAGATTTAAGATTTAGGATTATGTTCAGAATAATTTAAATGGAACAGATATAAGGAAATAGCTATGTATGTTGTCTGAGGATTTTAAACTAATTTTGAAGTATTTAATTATAAGTAATTGTTATATATTCATGTAATCATGAAGGGTTTATATAACATTCATAAAAAAAAAGAAAGGAAAACAGAGAGTGACTATAGTTTTTGGCACTTCACAATTACATGAAAGGCAGTTCTGTCATGAAGGTATTAAACAGCAAGGGAAGAAAACCTCCAATCAAGAGTTTTTTCAGCTGCAGCTCATAAAATGGCTCTCATAACATCATCTCACCTCATCTCTGCATTGGCTTTAAACTGCAAGTTCATTGCACAACTAGAGAGAAACAGTGCAAACGCATCTGTTGGTGCAGTTCACAGATCCACCACCCTGGAATCTCCACAGCACACGCGAGCAGCGCCTCTCTTGCTCTGCCACATGTTCTCAGTACCTGTTTCCTTAACATTTCTTGCACTCCGCTAACCACTCAGCCATCAGAGACCTGTTTTCTAATTACACCATTCTGGTGGGAAAGCTCATTCAGAGACATTTTTCTTTTCCTATGTAATAAGATTTTTTTTGCTGTTTCCTGTGCTAGCCTTTCATTACATTCTTGCCTGATGTTTATATTTTGATTGGCCACAATTACTGTGCCATCTAATATTGCCAGCAACTTCTCATACTATTATTTTTAAAGCTCTTTAATTTCCCCAAATTACATGATCTCTTACGAATCCTTCTTTGATGATAATCATAAAATTCTACTTATATTAAATAATGACCTTACAAAAACTTCCATGCTTTATTGTCTCTCCTGAACTCCAATATAATCAACAGCCTTTGGTAAACAAGATTCACTTAAAGAAAGAAGTGCTTGTGAAGCCTTTTTAAATGGATACGTGTTATTTTGGTGCCTTCTTCAGTGAAGGTGAATGATTTATGAACCTTCAGCCTCTGTGCAGTGCATTCCTTAACCACCCAAGCCATTTCATGTAAGCTTCATTGTCCAGCCCTCACGGCACAGAAACTAGCAGACTGCCCCAGCATACAGCCCAGATGGAGATCAAATCAACTCATGATCTGTGGTCTCCTGGAGGCCTACACACTATTTCTAAGGAGTCCACTAAGAGATGAATAAATGCATGCCTATTAACAGCAAGGTTCAAAACCTGCTGAAACATCAGCACCGTCACAGGCAAATCTGGAGGGTTCCACAACTAAGCCTGAAAATAACTCAAATTAAACTGAAAATCTTAAGAGTGCTATCTAGAGGATTTCTTGTTACTATTTATGCTTATTCCACAGTTAGCTAATCATACTAACTGGACCAAAAGAAAAATTATCACAAAGTGAGCCATGCTTAGGGCCAAAGAGGGACACCAGAAACCTAAGCACAGCCACGGACACAGCTTCATTCTTCAAGATCCCCACTCAAAAATCAGCCAGAATTGAAGAAACTTCTCTTTCCATTCTCCATCCTTCGCCCCCATTCTTCACCCCTGAATCTCTAGGTGAAAGTTATTTAAGCCAGCACTGGCAGTATTAGCACTGAATCTTTATCTATGACTTCTTCCCAAGTCCAAATAAAGCATCCAAAACCATCTCCCTACAATTCAGCAACCTTAAAGCAGGAGATGCCTGTAGTTTTATCAGAAAACTTACTTGGGTGCTTAAGCTTTTTTTTACTGCACAGACCAGAGATGGCCGACATACTGAAGACAGTAACAAGACACTATTCTCCCACCTAGGCCATTTATGCCCACCAAGGAAACATGTTCAAACTCCTTCAGTATCCACTGAGCAGAAAAGTTAATAGAAAACACTGCCATTTCCAAGGAACGTATTTCCCCTTAACTGTTCAGACTTTCTCTTTTTCTTTTATAAAATCAAAGCAGTATCAGCATCAGAAACTGTCTGGGGAGCTGTGGACACAATCTTGGACGTTCAGTGGTCCCACTTCCAAATTACCACGTCAGTTGAAACAAGGGCAACTTGCCAGCAGATGGAAAGTGGGGTTTGAAGCAGCGTGATGAGCTGCATGAAGATCTCCTGCTTTCCAGGAAAGTGCTCCCAGCCAGTACATTATTACATGACAGCTGGATAGCAGCAGTTTTAATTTTTCAACAAGAATGGTAGAAACCTGTTTTCTCAGAGCCAGTTTTCTAAGTCTCCATGCCTGTAGGACAACTGGGCACAAACATTCAAGCTGAGGTTACAGCTTCTGGAACTCAAGTTCCTGCAGACACCTGGCAATAAAGGTGGTGAATTTATCCACTCCCACATCCAGCAGAGGGAATCCCAAAGCATCTTCCTCACAAGCATTTTCCAGACAGCTGCTGTGGCCATCACACACTGCTGGCTGTGGCGAGTCATCTTCTTCAGCACTTTGTTCTCCTCCATTCACTCCATATAGCACATTAACATTGCTGATTCTTGGTCTAGAGTTAGGTATCTAACTTGCAGCCCTGTGAAACTATATTCATGTCCACATTTCATTCATGTGCTTTATTGTTTGACTAGGTGACCTCTAAAGGTTCCTTCTAACCCAAGTCATTCTATGATTCTGTACAGAAGGAAACCAACATAAACCCCAATATAAACCAATCTTATTGCCCTGTTCTGGCCTCTGGGACACCCTATACACCTAACCAATCTTCTAATGCAGTTTTGAAGCAACATCTAAACAGTCACAGCAGCTAAGGATCTTGGATCCTAATAAACAAGCAAGACTGGTCCAGTGATGAAGAACTCAAGCAGACCAACTTCCATTCTCTTTTTTACTGCAGACACCTTCTACAGCTACAGGCAAATCACCCAGGACTAGATTTTTCTGAAGAGACATTTAGATAGGCGAGATGAAAGCGTGATGGATTTTCAAAACCACCTCCTTCTAAAGCTTGAGGCTCTTACTAGGTCCCTTTCCTCTTGACTTAGGAGTTTGCCTAGCTCTTAATATCCAACCATACTCCCTTGCAGCTTTCAATTCTGAATACATAAAATGGAGCACTTTTAGCAAAAACGTTAGCAGAAGCACTAACAAAGCCTTAGAAACATTTTTAAATGTTCTCTTCCTTGTTCAGGTGTTTGTATGGCTAAAAACCACCAAAAGGCTTTAACCCCTCTAATGACATACTAAACCTTCTTGAAGGGTCCTACTCTCCAGGCCCACAAACAGGATTGTCTGCAGCTCATGTGCAAAACAGAAGGAAGCGCTCAAATTTTAAGCTGCCAGCTAGTTACCAACCACTAATCAGAGGGGCTTTGCCTGCAGTTGATGCCTTACAAGCCCAGTAATGCTTCCTTCACTAGACTACTATTCCCAAAATACATCCTAATGCTCCTCTCAGCAAGGGAAACGAAAATAGCAAGATCCTGACCATATGGCCTTATGGGAAAAGGGGTTCAGCTGTGAAGTTCTGCCAGTAGTGAAATGCAATGCAAAGCACAAACTACACTTCCCAGGAGACACCATGAGAGTATTTTTGGCTAAACTCTTCTGGTTTTCAGCCAAAATACTTTGACAAAAGAACTGAACTACACTGGCAAACTGACACTTTTCTTTAAAAAGCTACTCTGCCAAAAGCCTTCCCACTTCAAAAGGATTCTGGTTGAAGAGTTTCTGGACAGCCCTGAAGATGACTAAATAAGAGCTTTAGAAACAGTGTAAAATCACTCAAAAACAATCAGAAAAAATAGCATTCAACATAATGTACAATTTATAAATTACACAGTAGATTTCTGGTGCTTCCACAGTGCAATTCTCTGCTGACTATGCCATGTTTAAAATGCCATTTTAACTATGAATTTAAGTTATTTTATTAACTTAAAAAAATAATTTCATATTTAACAGATAGATCTAAATTTTCTGAAAGACAGCCCTAACATTTTTAAAAGGAATACTCAACTTGGAAGTACTACTTCTTGCCTATATATCTGCATACCTTATTTATACTGCATCAGTAGCATTATAAAATTTTAGGGATATATCTAATGAGTTGTCACAGGCTGAAAGATCCCAAAATCATTGTTGTGAGACCCTTGTATTAGTAGGGTTTTTATATTCTCTGATCACTGTAATGCCTTCAACAATCATGATCATGCAAACAATCATACAGATATGAAACACAAAATATCTCCACAGAGAGAGAAGTATAGGGCAATAGTTTCTACATTTGCTGTATTTTCCAGATATTTCAACACCCGAGGATCAAAGCTGTAGTATTTCCAGTCCAGCGGCAACTTCCGTTTCATGTATGGCAAGGGAAGGTGGGTATTTCAGTTCTCCACAGTGATTTGACTTTTCCTAGGAAACAATCCCCCTCCCAGATTTCACTGTCTATATTAAACATATATGTATGTATGCATGCACAGAGATCAGAATGGAAACTCGCAAGTTTTTCATACCTCATGACTGAAAAGCAGGCATGTGGCCTTCTGGTTACTAGAGAACGGCTCACACTCATATTCCAGCTCATTTAGACCAAGATTTTAGATCTTTACACATCATTAAATTTCATTAAGCATTCCTGTATACTACTACTTCCAAGTGGATTTGGTTTTCACTGAGTTCGCTCTTAACTATTCAGTGGTGTATTTCCAGCCCGTACTAGATCTTCTGTCATCTGCTTCACTTCTGCAATATCAGCCTTCACTCCCTGCTTTGCAGCTGTATTAAAAGCTCAATCCTAAAGCAGAAAACAGCCAGCCGCTTAGGAATGAAAGTGGCAGGATAGAGAAAAGCATTTAGCATTTAAAAAAAATTGAACTGATATTAATTATCTGTTACTGGGAATTGCAATCCATTCATGAACTGCAGTAAGTTTCAGCTGAAGGAAAAGTTAAAATTCATACATCATTTTGTCCTTCCCTGCACAAAGGAAAGCGAGCTCTTCCAATGGCATTTATAAATTTTAAATATAAACCCCCCACTAGACAGGAATTCAGTGATCATGGGTGCCTCCCAACAGAAAGATCCAATGTTACCCCACAGAACTGAGCGAGCTCTTATTTCCCTTACCTTCCCCTAACTATTTGGGGATCATCAATCATACTCTGCCACTTACAAGGCAGCCCCCTAACAAACACCCAGGCTTTTTCCTCTACATGCTTCTAAAGAGTGAAAGTAAAAAGTTTCTTACCTTATGGTTGCTGAGAAAACGGGAACTGCAGAATGCTCTGTGCCTGCAGGGACACTGCACAGATGAACCTCATTGCTGCTGTTTACAGAAGTCTGACAGTTTTTAATTTGAAAAAAGGTTGTCTTTTGCTTTTCGACAGTTCAACAAATCAGACAAAACAGTTGCAAGTGTTATCTGTAAACAGCTTCCTGTTTGAAACAGATCAGCTGTCCTGCAGGACAATAATTAGGAAAGAAGTGTGGGAAAGCTGAAGAGGTCCATGATGTAAGCCTTTTATTTTGGGAATGTACTTTTTTGGGAATGCACTCTTACTCTCCCCTCCTCCTCTCTAGCAGAGAACCCCTTTTAACCGTTTCCATCTACTCAGCTCTAAGCCATGCACACACGCTGCCCCAGCACAGCACTTTCTGTGCTTTGCTTCAGTGGATATAAAACCACATGAAATGTGGCACCAAACATGAACATCTTAGGCAGATAATGATCACACTCTCCCTTTACTGAAATTCTCTCCATTCTTGCAATTGGCTGTAACATTCCTGAGTAAAACACACAACTATTTGAAAGCAGAGTCTCAAAACTCCACAGTAACATAAACGCTAAGTTATCCACATGGCAGGCTGCTTCACAAAATTTTGGGGTTTGTTGTGGTTTTTTTTGGGTTTGGTTTTTCTAACAACTTTCAATATCACCTTTTGTGTCAATAGGAAGAGAAAAAGAGGAGACAGAAATCATTCGGTAGCTCCCAGATAGTTGTACAGTTGTGGTTTTCATCTTAAATAGCTAGACTAGTTTGAGCCCTGAGTAAACCACAGCACTCCACATACATTAGGGTAGGAAAAGAACGAGGCCAGCTAATGCTGTGAAGTGGAATTCTGAGAATACCTTCTTCTGTTATAGCAGTTTATACTTCAACAGATATTACCAGCTTCACCCTCAACTTCCAGGGCAAATACAGAGTACCACTTATGACTACACCAATTAATATAGTCTAATGAAACAGCTGCTGTAGTTGTAAGGCTGTAGCTCTGATAAGCTGCTTCTACACAAAAGGCTTGTGAACCATTTATCCCCCCACCCTCCTCAGCTAAGGTTTGAGGGGTCATGCTGTAAGCAAGCACCCAGCGGGACATGAGCCTGGGTAACTCCCAGTATGTGACCTCTCACTGGAAGATGGGCAGTAGCAGGAGGTTCCCTTCCATCTTCCACAGTCCCAAAATCAAAAAAAGTATCAGAACACAAAAGGTTTTAGACTGAGGGAAGTAGAGAAAGTAACAGGATCATGTGCACGTGTTCGCTTCTTTACCACCCTACTGATCCGCTCTTGTGGGAGGTGTGGGTCCACTTCATTGAGCGTTCCATGCTGTGGTGGAGATTGCAATACAAGTTGAAGACTGAACTGATGCACTCTTTTACTGCTTTGCTCATGACATGTCATATTCCCTTTCTCCTGGCAAACCTCTCCCCAGTCCTGGGGTGTTCAACCTCCTTCCTGCCACAGTTCCCACTCTGCCACCCCACAGCACTGCACAGACTGAGGGCCCTGGCTGAGCAAGATGAAAACAGATACTGCAGGTATCACAGCTCTGCATTGTGGACTACCTTCATAAAGGCAAACCTCTCTTAAATCACCCTGTTTCCATGTTGTGCTGGAACCTAGCTACCCTCCTCCATTGCTATAAACTGCTGTATCTTAACACACACCAAATGGTCATGAGAAGTTAAGAACTGGTGATCACTTCCAGATTACATCAGTAAGGATGACATGAACATAACTGTGCCAGGACCACACAATGCTGATCTGAAAGTTCACTTTTATGCACACAAGCCCTGTTAGTTCAGCGGGAGCAGAACACAATCAGCAGGATTGGCCCCTTGCAGCATTCTGTTGGCAGCAACTTGCCAAGACAAACGTTTGATGTAAAGAATGCAGCAAAGTGACTGCAGTCCAAGCCTTTGAAGATCATATTACGATGGCAAAGGAAACGTCCATTTACATACATATCTACTCTCCCTGTAAACATAGGCAAATAACTTTGAGGTCAGAAACAGAATTCAAGGGAGAAAGAGAGCCATTTCAGGGAAAGTTAGTAGAAAAGGTAGGCTTAAACACTGGGAAAACAGAAGTAAAAAATAAACATAAACGACCAGAGTTCAAAAAAAACCAAAGAGCAAGCACTATAAATGCAGTGAAAGTGCTTTCTCTAGGAAAGGGCGAAAATAGGCAACTACTTGGTTTTGTTTCGCCTAAAGAGAGAAGAGGGTGCAGACCCCTTACAGAAGGGCATAAGCATCCTTCACCTACCTAGAAAGCCAACTGTGCAACCACATCGGTGCATCATCTAAATCCGGCTACTACCTGCAAACTGGGGTACTGACGCATGAAGTACATGGGATCAGCTTAAAACATCATCAGGTCACAATAGCTGTTGATTATTAAGCTAGAGTTTTTCATTATATATGCCTGCCTGAGAAACTGTAGCACTTGAAGAGCTGATTCACAAGTGTTTCAACCACCCTTGCTGGACTGGGAGGCAAGGGTGGTTGACCTATACACTTCAGAGTCTAGGGCATATAGCAGGACACACCAGCTAGACCAGCTACCTCAGCCTGACCCACAGCCCAACATTCACCCAGCCCTTACGGCCAGATCAAACACCATGTCGACACAGCTATAAGTAAGTCTTAGACTGAAACCAACCAAAATCAACAAACAAAAGCAACAAGTCATCTCTTAGAAAATGGGGTGGGGGAGGAAACGTGTTTATACATTTTAGAAGCTTTCAGGCATTTTTTTCTAGTCTTTCCATAGTCAGTTGACATTATCTTTGTGTCTGTGAAAGGATTAAACATAAAAACACAACAGCTATTTAAAAATGTTGTTCTTATGAGAAGATGACAAGGCCCTAAATCTCCCCTTGCTTTGGCAAAACATCCAATGTTATCAGCAGCATTTCCAATCAGATTTTCCTAGGTGATTAAAATTGCCTGTACCCAAACCCATTAACTAATAAGTTAGGATCCAAGATCAGTTGCTGGAAGCTCAGTTTATTGCAGGCCATCACAAATGCTGTTCAAGTTCTTGAAGGTAAGGGCTTCCTCGCTAACCATCCCCCAGTAAGCTTCCCAAGGCAAAATCCCAAAAGAGACAATGAGGTGCAGCAGATGCATGACTCCTCTATAGTATGGATCTGGATGCTGGCATGCTGAATGCATCCCCTCCTCTGCTCCCGACAACAATGTTAATGCTGTGTCCCATTCCCTTTGGCTGGACCTATCAATAACTGTTTAGCCAAGAAAATAGAAAACAATTTTATCAAACATTATAGATATGCCTGATAAAAGACAGCCTGTAGAGCTGCCCCTGTGAAGATTACCATGTGAACCTCATCCCCTTAGCGCAACCCCAGAGGGTACACAGCACCCCTAAACCTCCAAGTGGAAGGACACAACAGAAGCTACTATCCTCACCACCCCTTCTGTGCAATACATGGGATGTATGGTGGGAAAGGTCAGTGCAGAAACAGTAACACAGGTTTAACTCTGCAGCTGTGTAAGATCCATTCATTAGTAGTGTGGCACTAATGTTTCTTCCATAAAATACCTGAGCAGCATTCACTTCAGCAGTAGTGCTTTTCCTGTTACTCCTCATCTCTAAAATTAGAATAACCTCTTCAGTGCCTGGCTTTAATTCTATCTTTGCTGCTCCAGGGGCAGACCAAAACTGAGCCAGACATGTCAGCACAATATCCAATAATGAAAAACATTATCCATTAATCATTTAGCAACACTGAGCAGCAACTGCTTGTTGCTAAGCTTAAGAATGATTTTCCTGAAAAAGACTAACAGTAACTGGAGGGTAAAGGAAGGGATAGCCTGGTCTTGCAGACTAACAAATCCAACAAACTTTCTCCTCTTGATCACCAGACATAAATAAAATCCTCTAAACGTATCTCTCTGCAGGGAACAGAGCACTAGTACAAAGAGATGCTCGTGTCCTTTCTTTCTCTTGCTCTCAGCAGATCACAGGCTTTTCACAAGAGCACTTTGAAGGTAGGCAGTAGGAAGCACAGCAAAGACACTTTGTTATAGCAGCCAACCATTTGCGCTGATCAATGCTGCGGTCAGGCGCATGTGGAGGACAGGAAAACTCACTCCCTCAACCTAACCACAAGACTTCTTTTTATGAGACTTCATGACTTTCTGTAATCAGTGTATTTTTTTCTGTCATTCTGATACACCTCTAGAGACCTAGGAAGCACATCCCACGAAGCGAGAAACATCTAGCTTTTCAGCATTGCTCTGGTATTTCAGAGACCCAAAGTCAAGCCTCCCACTTACAAAATTTAGGAAAAACAAGCATAGGAAAGGGATTTCAGTTCACGATACAGGAGTGATAGGACTTCCTTTTAACACTGCCTAGTGAGGATCACTACATTAAAACTCGCTAGATGCTCCCACTTAAACTCAAGAGAGGCTAATCAGACATGATGTTATCATGCATCAAATTACCATATTAATACAAGATAGGTCAACCACCACCCAAAACTTCAAGCAGGTTCTGCCACACTAGAATTCTGTCACACAAATCTACACACCTTTTCAAAGGGAAATCAACAGGGAGCAGCCTTCCTCACACACAAAAGTATTCAAAAACACCTGTAAAAGGAGTTGTATGGAATAAACAATGAAAGCTGTAATACCAGATGCAAGTCTCAAGAGTACCTAATGGATGTAAAGCCTTTGCTTCTCATTTTGGGCTACTACAGGAAATAAATCAGGTCTTTTATACTCTTCAGTATATAACAGTTTCTTCACCTTGACACTACGGTGTACCACTGCTGCACAAGGTCTTGGTATAGAATACCCTATTGCTTTTTCACACAGATCAGCTGATAAACTCCTGAGGAATCATGAGTTCAGAGTTCAACTGTGCCAGTGCATGAAAGGTATAGGGAAAGTCTAGCATCATCTCATATGGGGTCTATTTAGGTTAAGGTAACATTTGACACCAGTATTCCAGCAGCCTCATTAGCACTTGACCAGATGGCATCAACTGACTTTCCAGATTGCGAGCATTCACTTGACATGCTTGTCAAGGGACAGTGAGAGTTGTCTGACTGTATCACTGACACTAGCACACAAGGGAGTCCATGGATAAAGGTAAACTAGGACTAAAGCCTCTTGCAAAGCACACAGCCTGGTATTTCTATGCCATGAAAATCCACCTTTACTTACAGCTCAGTTGATGCAAGAACCATAAATGGCTTTGACAGCATTATCTTTTTACTCAAAGAATTTGCTTATGGGGCCATCACGGGCTTTGCATTTCACATAGTTCAAAGGGCTTGCAACAAGAGCCAAGAAAAATCCATAGCCAGCTGGTAATGCCTGGGAACATTTGCAAGCTTTACATTCAGTTTAGTAGATTTCTCCTCCCCTGCTTATTACCCCCTCCCAGTGCTTTAAAACTACAAACACTACTGACATTTTTGTTGCTATGAAGATATCAAACCTGAGTTACATTTCACCATTAAAAAGGAAACACTGTCTACTCAAGCCTGCTGCCTGAACATCACCTCTTCTTGCAGATGTTACACAAGCCCCAGCAGGCTCACCAACCTCTAACTAGAGGTAGTTAACATCTGGTAAGTCTCCAAATACTCCCCAGACCGCTTCTTCCAACCCACACCAGCAAACATCTATTTGCACAGAATACCATCTGTGATTGTTGTACTGAGCAGCTTAGTAACATGTCTGACTTCAGAGTTACTTGGGGGAGACTGCAGGGAGGAGGGGGTGGCGTTTCCAACCTGAGAAATACCAATTTTAACAAGGAAAACTTGAATTCTAAAGTCTTGGCACTCCTCCTGTAAGATCTTTTGTGATTACTCTTCCACACACACAAGCAGACAGGACTTGGGGATATTATATACCTACAATTCCCCTCATCTAATTCTAATGCAAGTTGACAAATTCACTTTTGCTGAATCATCGAAGATGAACAACAAATAGTTGAGGAATGAATAAGGAATGAAGTTATACTCCAGAAAGGGAAGTTTGAAAAGGAGAGAAAAAGGCCTTAAGGCAAGCCAGCTTCTTCAAAGAAACAACCTGCTTTTTTGTGAAAACATTCAAGTTTTGACAGCAAGTAACAGGAAATTAACTACTAATTACAACAGGCCACATGTGTTTCCCTTCTTCTCTCTGCATTAGAACCAACAGCATATGGCAATCTGTCCTGCCCAACTAAACAGAAGTTACGGTATGACTTAAAAACCTCCACTTTTTCAATGCAAAAGCAATGCAGGACTTGTTTTAACCTTTCAGTTCTTCACAACTGAAGAAGAGAGGTATCAAATTTCCCGGGAAGCAACCAAAACCACAGCCAATGGGAAAAGGAAGTAAAGGTATAAAGACCTCAGTAAGTGGGACTTCTCCGCTCAGGTAGGAAGATACGTTCTTATGAGCTCCTGGTACACAGACTGTTACTTTGCTCTCTACCGAACAGCCTGCCTCCATGATTAGGTGCCTTTTACTGTATTAAACACTCCAAAGTAACAGAATAGCCTGTTCAGTACAGTGAAGTACTAAATCCATATAAATTACACAGAATATTATCCATGGTTACCCCTGCACTGGAAAAAAAATGTTATATGCTGGAAGGGTTTCTAAACAGATCCTCAAGTCAAAATTGCAGTGTTTCCAGGACACAATCACGCAGCTTTCAGCTTCTGCAGTAAACTAGTCCTTCCCTCTCTCTCCCCATATAACCAAACAGGTACTAAGCTATGTTAACACACCATTTAAAAAATCCCCAAATATTCCAGTAGTCATTACTTCACCCTGGCATATCTATCCATGCCTTCAGTTTCTAGTCAGGAGAAAGGTTACCTCAACACCAGGTATACAGACATACATACTCCTAATATACGCAGATAGAAAAATTCATGATTTCTGAAAGCAAAAGTAATACCTAAAAAAAATAAATGTATTTTTGTCCAGCAAGGTGCTCAAACACTCAAAAGTGAAAACATCTCCCCGTTTCATTCTGATAAAGGTGAGAAGCTGCAGGACCTGATTTTAGGTAAGAACTGGTATATAATTTTGCCACTTAAACAGCAAGAAAAGTCACATCAAATTGAAAATATACCTCTCCCCCCTAACACATATTTCCTAAAAATTCAATGCCCTTCTGCAGGTGTCGTTTCTCCATGTTTCAGATGTCACATCACATGTTATGTAGACTTCCTCCTGTGTGTCAGGAACATGATCTCCAGCCGGTATTCTTTTGTGCAGAACTCGGGAGTTCCACTGCTCTACAGCAATCCTCCACATTCTCCCTAAAAGGTGAATCTCAACAAACTTAGGTTTATTTTTCAATGCAAATTCTTTCTGCAGGCTCTGGGCTCTTTTGTCCAGAGTTGTGCTGCAACAGTGCCAAGAACAACCTAAGATGCCTCCTGTTAAAATGCTGGTGACTTAATACTGATATACAAATGTCACTCATCCAGACAGTGGAGGAGTTCCATGAACCAGTTAAATCCTCATCTATGTTTATGGAATTCAAAATTTAAATGAAATTACTCTGTTATATGAACAGTTGTTTATTCAGCCATTTTTTTGCACTTTACAGCTGGAATTCTGGAAATTCAAACACCACATCTTTGCCTGTGAGCTTCTTGTAGACACCAGAAAATGTTTCCACCTGTGAAGACAAACAATTTTGTTTATATATGCTTATAAATAACACATAAAATATACAATATATAAATGTTTTTATATATAACATATATAAACCAAATTTTTTCTTTAAACAGTTGGCTTTTTTAAAACAATTTTGTTTTATATATGTTATATACATGCTGTGTATGGAAGTAAAAATCTATGTTAACACACTTTAAGTACTACACTATTTCTCACTGCGTCTTCACTCTGAAGCTTATTTACTGTTTTCTTTCTTACCACAAGCCTAGCCTTTTGCTGTATCACATAAGCAGCCTCTTAGCTAAGTCAGAAAGCCATCCCATCCTGCACAAGAAAGTGAATTTGTTTTCACTTACCTTGTGTTCAACATTGTTCTGTTGTGCTTTGTCCAAATGGACTTTTATGAGCCTGCTGCCATCCAGTTTTACACGGATTCTCTTGCCCACAATTTCACTTGGGAAGACCAGGTCTTCAAGAATGGCGTCATGCACCGCAGTAAGTGTACGGCTGAAATGCCACATTTGTATCATTAAAACATGTCCTCTTGCCAGATTTTCCAGCTTTCCAAGGCTTAAACCTTCCACAGCATGCTTTAGCTGAAATTCAGTGGTGTTTTCGTTTGTTTTAAGGCTGCAGTGTGACAATACCACACTTTTTCACAGGTCATGCAAAAATTAAAACCTGAATTCTACACCAAGCACAGAAACATAACGACTGTATGAAGGGAAAAAGTAGTCAGGTTTCTGACCTTTGGTATCACATGTTGCTTTGCAGAAACAGTCCTAAAATGTTATTTCTACATATTTACAGAAGATTTTATTTAAATCAGAACCAAGTTGTCCCATCTGCATTTTTGGCAGAGACTCACTTGGAAGAGTTTAAGTGTGCAAGCATCTTCAACTACACAACAGAAGACCCAGTTTTGAAAACACGGGTTTCTTTGTCTGCCTAAACCCAAGCAGCTTAAACCACCAATGTATTACAAGAAAAGTCTAGCTGGTTAAGTTTAGTCCACACTTAGAAGACTGTCTGATGTCTACATCTGTGTTCTTGAACTGTCTGTAAGTCAGCCGAAAGGAGAAAAATTAATCCAGGTTTTGTTGTGTATGAGCCTAGATGAATAGTAATATTTCCAGCTTCTCTATCTACAGTTGCAACGCAGTATCACTAGTAACCAAGACCTGTGTCTATAGCAGCATTTCAAACTTACAAAGACTGGGACAGCTAAGGGAGACAAACATCAATTACACTTCTATGCTTCACCATATACATCTCAAGTTCTACAATACTACTAGCCTGATCTAGTCTAGGGCTGAGAAAGCAACAATCCTGGGACTCTCCTTCCTTCATGCTGAAAGGCAGCATGCTAATCACACACACAGATGCCAACTTCTGTAGGTGCTGTGCAATACCAGTTTTAACATAACAGAGTCCTCCAAAGGCAGGACTGCAGCTAAGATGAGCCCTATGAAACAGCACTTCAAAAGTCCATGGCTGAAGATTTCAGAATGTAATAGATACAATACAAGTATAAAGACTGAGGCTAAGAGAAGTTACAGGAACACACCACATGTCATGTAGAGGACAAACTTTCAAGATATTGACAACAAAATGATATAGTAAGATAGAGAACAGTACAGAAGAGGCACTGACATCCATATAGTGGTATTGCACATCCAGCAGTAAGAGCCTAGAGGAAAGCAGGGGGGCCATTTAACACAAGCGACTGCACTACTGTTAAATACATACCCAAAGCGACTACTTATACCTACACTTGTCCTCAGCCACTCCCACTCTCATTGCCTCCCCTGCCTTCTGCACAGCCTAACACCATGATGTGGATATGGCTCTTCCTACAGCTTAAAAATAATTCTTGTCAGCACACTATGGTAACAGACACAGCAGGTTTGGGTTTCTTAAGCCAGTACGGCTGGCTAAAAACTGGCTACAGCTGTAACTGGAATACAGAGGGAGTTCTAAGACATGCAACACAGTGCCCAAAGATGAGATTTTTACTGCACCCTTTAGCAATCAAATAGCAGATACTATTTCAAGCAGTAAGAGAAAGGACAAGACCACCCAATCACCTGAATGACTTCTCAAAAACTCAACTAAACATTACTTGACTACACTAGCAAGTGACAAAAGGCGGGTGTCTTACTGTATCAATATTATCTACTTACCTCCTGGGACGCTTTTGCTTGTTTTTTGTGCGGCTTTTTCTCGTTGGCTTAGGCAGAATCCTTCTCTGTTAAGGAAGGAAAAGAAACAAAAAAGGTATTTCTCAGTACCTAGTGTTTACAACCAACTCAAAAAACTCCTAAAAGACCTGCACACACATGCAACATGCACTCCCCACCCCCCCAGACAGATGCTTGAGACACTGCAAAGGAAAACTTAAGTATGCCCAAAGCTACACCAGCATCAGAACCTGATAATACTTGCAGAAGCTTAATTACTGGTATTCCACTCATCCTGCATTCAGTGCACTGAAAGATTTGTATTTCAGCCCTCCTCCCCCATGAATACAACCTTGGTAGTTTAATGTGTCGCATTAGCAGTCTGAACACACTTCTTTGGGAAGGAATTTTACAATTCCTATTAGATTGAACCTCTGGTGTGAAGCAGAACAGCAAACTGTCTCAGTCCCACAGATGCCTAGGTGTCATCAGAGACTGAAACGCCAGTTTAAATAGTGAGATGTATTACACAATCCAGACCAAACCCTGCCTTAAGTGTAATCTGTTAAAAAAAGCAACATCTAAAGGCATTTACACCAGCTTAGATCACTAAAACTTATTTTCTACTTCCCTATCTTCAATGGTAGATGCTTTAAAACACTGAGTTTAGAAGCAGTTATGGCCACCTGCAGTATTTTCTACCAACGCATCACAGCCTCTCCATGACTGTATTAATAACAGGGTTACTGTAACCCAAACTAGGTCTCATCATATTCAAAGGCAACATTTCACCTACAGCAGAAGAACTGCACACATTCACTTCTAAAATACGGATTACTAAACTGACAGGGAATCCTCAAGCACTTAGTTTAAGTGAGCCAGAGGCACTTCACTGGAAGAAATCCTCTTGGCCACATAAATATTCAGGTTAATGTACTCTGGCTCTTAAAATTATTTTACCAAGAATTTTTGCTAAGAAGACCTGCAGTCTAACAACTAACTGTCCACTGTGCAGAGATCTCTCGAGAGTATGTCCACCCCTTAGCATTGCCCAGAAAGCCCTCTATCACCTTCTCATGGCTTAGCTCCTTCAATAAATTCAGAACTTGTAGGTTTTAATTCCTCTCCTATTAACCTGAATTTTAAGTGCTTAAATTATGAAAGTGTAATACAGTTCCTATTAGTATTTGCTCCCTTCTACCTTTAACCTTTGCTTCTCAAGCTTCTGAAGGACTAAGAGAGGCTAGAACAAGAAAATTATATCCTTCTCCAAAAAGGTTCACATCTCACCAAGTTTACAAAGCCTTGGCTGCTAGCTGAAATCACTTTAGCTTATCTCCACTGAAGAACATTCATTACATTTCCTGCTGGTACAAAAATATGCATGGTATCACTATTACCTTGAATAGACATGACAAAAAGGGTAAGCACAGCTCTGTAACAGGCTATCCAGAGAAGCTGTGGAATCTCCATCCCTGGATGTTTTCAAGACTCAGCTAGACAAAACAATGGCTGACCTGATTTAATGTTGGCCCAGGGATCCCTTCAAATCAACATTTTTATGATTCTAAGTGTTTTACCTGAGCAATGAACACCACATGCTTCCCACTGAATTTCTTCTCCAGCTCACGAACTAGCCGCACCTGAATCTTCTGGAAGGATTTCAGCTGAGGAACTGGTACGAAGATAATGATGGCTTTTCTGCCACCACCCACTTCAATTTCCTGAAACAGAAGCAGAAAGTAAATGTTACGTAGGGGTTGAGAAGCAATGTTTGGTTTGATCATGAATTGTCTGAACACAGTCTTGCTCACAACATTTGGGGTGCGGGGAGGCGTGGAGAGGGAGAGAAGGGGCAAGAATCAGAGAGCAGCACCTGTTTTAATCTATATAACAGGATTGCTCTTACAAAGAAATAAAAGCTGTCAAAGCACTTGTTTTGCTGTAAATGAGTGACTGGACAATAAATCCCACCATTCCTTTCAGAGTCATGTCCTCCAAATAGCAAAGCTCATTCTTTCTGCAGGTTGGGACTCAGATGCTAGAATCCTACGTATATTGAATGCTTATCATATCTGCAGCGGTTACTAACGTGCTGATACAAAGTTTAAAAAAGATTATTTGCCTCTAATGCAGATTCTAGACAAAGTTTACAGTACTATATCTCTTATTTTTGAGCTCCTACTTTATGAAAACCATCTTCTGTTTACCACTTGCCAAGGCCTGCATCATTACTTGAACAAAGTCATAGACTCATAAAATACCAAGTTGGAAGGGACCTCAAGGATCATCTGGTCCAACTTTTCTACACAAAGCATGACCACAAGCATGTCCCAGCACTCTGCCCAGCCAAAATCTTAGAAATGCCCAACATACACTTCCTTCCCCTCCAAATGTGTTAACATCACACCAACATGGATTGCTGTTCTCCTGGTTTGCTTCTCCAACAGCTGATAAAAACTGAAAAAGTTTGGATAGACTTACAAAGTGCTTTTCCCATGAACTGCAGAGACATCCTCATTCTCCAACAGAATGGAGAGCTGAATTGTTTTTCACCAGCTATGCTCCCACACAAGCTAAATTCAGATGCCCACAGGAGATTTCTCACAAATAAAACCAAGCAGCTATATAAACAAGGACACTTATAAAACTCCTCAATGAAAACAGTACACATGGCTGTACTTCAGCAGCGAAGTCCTTCTGAAGGCCCCATATATCAAGCAGACTCCTGCATTCCCAGATTCAACTTAACTCCAAGCAGTCATGCATCTCTATCTGTACTGGAAGGCCTGGGCAAGAACTAAAAAGCAACCTACTTCAGTTTTTGGTTGCAGAAACCACTTCGTAAGTCTCACAGTCTCCAAGACTGACAAATTTTAACAATAACTTTCTTCTTTAAGGTTTCAGATGCCTTTATGAACTAAAATTTACAAACAGGCTAACCTATGCCATCAAGTCTGTTTAATACCTTCATCCACCTATCTATTACATGATAACAGAGGATTTACAACAAACTGACTTTATAGAGTGTTATAGAGTGTTATATGGTTTATGTTCCTAGCAAAGATTCTGCAATGCCGACACTGCCAGCTGTCCTGGTCCAAAACCAGGACACCAGCCAATATCCACACACAAACAATCAGTTTCAGACCTCAAGCCCACTGTGCAGAGAAAGCAGAACTACCGTTTTTAAACACTTAAACCCCCAAACTGCTATTTGAGGTTTTATGACTTTTCAACCCAGTTCCTCAGAAAAACCCAAAAACTTTTACAAACACTTACATGTTAACAGCAAATACCAAAAACTGCAAAAAAACCCAGAAGATAAACTACAACATACAGTGGAACAATCACAGACTCTAGGAAATAGCTAAAGACACTATTCACTTAAAATGTTAACATTTGGAAAAATTAAACACACAGAGAGCAGGCCACCAAGCAATTCGTCGTGGGGACGGTGCAGCCTACCTTAGCTGCTGTGATGTTCAACTCCCGCAGCTGAGCCTTTAAGTCAGAGTTCATTTCCAACTCCAGAAGAGCCTAGAAAAGTGAAGTTGCAGAATAATACATAACACACAATTCAAGTCATAAGAACTACTAACACTAAAATCTGTCCACAGCACCAGAGAGCACCTATATACTTTGTACCACAGTAGGTATCAAAGACTGTCACAGAGGCCAATGTAACAGTTGGGAACACAGGCTGACTGTCCCAGTTCCCAAGTCAAAACAGGAAACAGCACACGTCTAGCCAGCATCACCCTCGAAGCTCACGCTCTAGCCAACTGTCACAGCCCTGCCTCTGTAACTCACAGTCAGTCACCAAACAGCAGAAGGAAAAGACACGCACCTGGGATATACCAGACTCGAACTCATCTGGCTTCTCGCCATTAGGCTTCACAATCTTTGCGCTAGAGCTGAACATGGCCTTTCTGCAATGCAAAATAACATCTCAGTTGTCACCGGGAACACATCTGCTACAAACACAGCGAGACTCTGCCATCCGGCCACATGCTTCAAAGCGAAGCCGGGGAGACCCCAGTGGGCTACGCAAGCCCCAGCACGTCGCTCCGGGGGACGCCAACCACGGCATGGGAAAACCGTCCTGGGGCACCCCAGCACCTCGCGTGTGCCACCGGCCGCTGCGAGGCCTCAGGAGC
>NW_009938523.1:42262-55213 GCF_000696875.1 Nestor notabilis | reverse complement strand
TCTGATTTTTTGGGTGTCACAGTGGCACTGATTATTTCCCAGCTTTATCCATTCACATTAAGCTGAGCTAGAGCATGGGCATAGAGAAGGGGTTATGAAATTTTCTATTAATCACTGAAATATTCCCTCAGATTTTGATAAAATGTGAAAAATAAAAACAACAGCAAAATCATCCCAAACAGCCCATGTTGCTTGTAATGAAACCAGCAAACAAACCTTCTCCAAAATCTTTCCTTCAGCAAAGCAAAGAAAACCAGTTACTGGAAATGAGATCTATTTGCATTCCTAAATGCATCCGTTTTCCAATGCTTGTTGGTAACTCAGACATTTCAAAACTCGCACTCAGTCTTTTAAAGGCTGTAACAAATCATTTTCATCCTCTTGCTTGTGCATTTCCATCACACGCTTGGGTTGTGTTCGTAGCAATTCTTTCTGGGAGCAAACGAGTAATTCTTTGTTAACTGTTGCAATAGTTTGGAATTATCCTTGCACTGTGGTTTATCGGACAGTGTTTTATTGCCACTGAGCCATGGTTAGCAGCACACAAAGGCTTATGTGCACTGTGAGCTTGTAAGGATCCTCAGGGGTGGACCATGTTCCTGCCTTCTCCTGCAACTCAAGAGGGAGAGAAAGTGTTGGCAGAACAGCTTGTGTTCATGCTAGAAGGTGCCAGCACAGAAAGTTCAAGAGAAAAGAAGTGGAAAATGCTAGTAGAAGATAAACGATGCCACAGGAGCTTTATTTTGTTTGGGGTCAGTGAAATTAGGCCACTCAGATGATGTATGTCCAACCTGGCCTTGAACACTGCCAGGGATGGGGCAGCCACGGCTTCTCTGGGCACCCTGTGCCGGCACCTCAGCACCCTCACAGGGAAGAGCTTCTGCCTCAGAGCTCATCTCAGTCTCCCCTGTGGCAGGTTCAAGCCATTCCCCTTGTCCTGTCCCTCCAGGCCCTTGTCCAAAGCCCCTTTCCAGGTTTCCTGGAGCCCCTTTAGGCCCTGGAACTACTCTAAGGTGTCCCCTTCAGGAGCCTTCTCTTCTCCAGCTGACCCAGCCCAGCGCTCTCATCCTGCTGATCACAAATAGTAAGAACCAAGATAGCCCTTAAATATGAATTACTGCTTTATAGTTACATGTGTAGGTGCCTGTCCCCAGACAGGCGTGTTTGGGATACTGACACCCGGGTACCCTCATTTGATCTTGGTTTTCATCACTGTTGATCAAGCAAAATCTCTTTGTGTAGTGGCTGGGAGCACCATGGTAGGCTTGGCCCTTTTTCAGAGGTATTATTCTTCTTTCCAGGAGAGCTGTTGGAGGAGCAGTGAATCTCCCTGCTCTGATTTGTAGCTCCCATTGGCAGTACCTGGAAAACGTCATGTTTTCAGTAACGCTCATAGATTTACTATAGGGGTTTTAGCCTTCCCTTTTGTAACCCTTCTGCTTGTACCAGGCACTGCCTGACCCAGCAGGTGCTTCCCTATCTCTTGCTGTCATTGCTCTGCAATGTCCACCCTCCTCTTGCCTTCTGAATAAACTCTTCCAGGTTCCTGATGAAATTAAATTTATATGTTAAATATATATATGTTTGGGGTTTTTTTTCCCTTTCACTGACAGTGGTGGGATTTATGGTGTGATCTTGTGCATCATCCGCTTGAATGCACCAAAGGAAAGTGAGGCAAAGTCAGGGGCACATATCCTGGGCCTGGGATTTCAATCAACTCCTGGTGGTGTCAGGACTGCTGGCTTATGGTGTGTGAATTCAAGTAGTAGACAAAAGCTTTGGCGAGGGAGAAATATGAACGTTGGATGTGGGAGCTTGAGAAGCAAAACCCATTTTAGTGCAGAGCAGGAATCATTTCCAATTACCTCTTTTCTTCTCTCTTTCAGGCTGTGACTGTGAGGAACTCTATGGCTAAGTCATTATACAGTGCCCTGTTCGACTGGATAGTGTTCAGAATTAACCACGCGCTCCTCAACTCAAAGGACATGGAGGAAAGCACCAAGGTAACGTCTCACTAGCTCTTCTGGCTACACTCTTGTGCTTTTAAAATAGGTAACTATGGGATAAAACATTACCCAAGCTTCTGCCAGCAAATTGCTTCACATGAAGTTCGTTTTTCCCCAGTTAATCATTTAGACTGAGTACATCATTATTTTAAGTGGTGTTTGCTGAGCCAGGGAGGGTGAAGCACCTCAAATAATATATCCTCAAAGCAGCTGGGGAAGAGGTTTTGTTGTAGCCACAAAAGCCTGTTCCCCCACCCCTTCCAGGAGCAATGCCAAATCATTTTCCTCCATGTAGGTAAAGCTATAGGGCTGTATATAATTGAGGGGAAAAAAGGGAAATCTGGCTGATGAGAGGCGTTTTGATGAAGTTGCTCCATAAAAATCATTAGAGAAGGCATCTGCAAGCACTGAGATAGCACATCTATAATGAGCAGAAAACTGAGATTAGGGGGAATAAAATGTCATGATGGGAAGAGCAACACTAGCGCGGTGCCGAGCCACTTCCCAAAGAATTGATGGAAGGGATGACATGACATTTCCTGTCATAGCAGGGGCTGGACGCTGTGACCATCCCCTCCAAAACCTCATGTATTCATCCATGCTTGTCACATTGGGGTGATGCTGACCCCAAAACACACGGGTGTGTGGGTGCATCCATGCAGCACATGCTTGCAGCTCTCCAGCTCCCCTTGGCTTGGGAATTTTGGGCATGGGCCAGCAGCATGTGTTGTTTTTTGGAGGGAGGGGTTGTACATCCAGGCTGAAGCCACAGCTGCCGAAAGGAGGACTCTGTTGCTAAGCACTGACAGTACGTTTGAATTATGCTGTAGGAGGCTTGTAGGGTAGCTGGTTCTTTATTTAACTCCATAGAAATGCTTGTGGAGGGTAATTATAGACTGGAAATAAATACACACATAGAAAATCTGGTAATATGCTTTTCTGAGAAAAGAAGTTGTTCAAGTGAGTAACATCCAGCGTGTCTTCTGGCTGCACAAGCTTCCTCTCCCTCTGTTTAATGTTTTCCCAAAAATGTTGTGTTCTTTCCTGACTTTTTGTTTCCAAGTCATCCAAAGTTTTGTCTGGGCTGTCAGGAAAAGAGCCCACAGCCCTGATTGTGTGTTTGGTGAAGCAGAAAAGGTGAATTTGTTTTGACAAGGAAATGCATCTCAAATACTGATTAATTCTTTTTAATGATACCAATGAGTTTTCAAAAGTATCCTCTCTTTCACAGTATTTAAATACAGACACTAGAACAGTAATGCTTAGTCAGCTTGTCTGTAATAGCAGGGCATGATAGGTGTTTATGGGCCATTAAACTTTGGTTCCCAACCTCAAATCTCAGCAGGTAAGAGCCTTAACAACCCAAATTTGTGCTGTTTTCCACCATTGCCACTGCATATTAACCCTCTTCTTCCTCCAGCCAAGACTCCTGTGCAGCGTAACCACGTTTCCCTTCCCCATCTTCCTGTATCATCTCATGAATTCCTAATTCCCAGTTTTCTGACCCATGGGGGTGCTGATTGACAGCTGATGAACACAAGCCAGCTTGTGCCCAGTCAGCCAAGAAGCCACCAGCATCCTGGCCTGTATCAAGCACCAGTGCGGCAGCAGAATGAGGGCAGTGACTGTCCCCCTGCACTGGGCACTGCTGAGGCTGCACCTCGAATCCTGTGTGCAGTTCTGGGACCCTCACTGCAAGAGAGACATTGACAGTGAGGGTCTGGAGCGGGGCCAGAGAAGGGAATGGAGCTGGAGCAGGGCCTGGAGCACAAGTGTGATGGGGAAGGGCTGAGGGACCTGGGGGGTTTAGTGTGGAGAAGAGAAGGCTCAGGGGGGACCTTATCGCTCTCTGCAACTGCCTGACAGGAGGATGGAGCTAGGAGGGGGCTGGTCTTTGCTCCCAAGTATAAAGGGACAGGACAAGAGGAAACGGCCTCAAGCTGCCCCAGGGCAGGTTTAGCTGGAGCTGAGGAACAATTCCTTGCCCAGAGGGTGCTCAGGCATTGGAACAGGCTGCTCAGGGCAGCGCTGGAGTCACCGTCCCTGCAAGTGTTCACACACTGTGTAGACGAGGCCTCAGTGCCATGGGTTAGTGGCGGCCTTGGCAGTGCTGAGAATGGTTGGACTTGATGAGCTTAAAGATCTTTTCAAACCTGGTTGATTCTGTGATTCTATGATTTTTTTTGCCCAAGATCGCACGGTGCAGCAATAAGATCCAGATCAGGCAGCAGGCGCTGGGAGTAGTGTTGCCCTTGCATAAGAGCAGATCCACCAAAGCTGGCAAACCCCCAGGACCTGGAGCTGCAGGAATGTGCAGGCTCAGATCAGTGGCAAGATCCATCCAGGTGGTCCTGGGCTGTCCATGGGCCAGGTTTTCTCGAACAGGGAGGTAATGCATGGAATACCAGGAAATCTGTGCTTCTAGAGACGGGAGAATAATTAGGTTTGTCTTCAGAGACTTCCATTTTTCTGAGGTCCCAGAAATCATGGGAATGCATGAATCCTGCCTGTTGTATGGGTAGAGAGGTTAAAGAAGAGCATTTAGGTGCATTGCACAGAGCTGCAGAGAGCAGCTTTGTTAAACATTCACTAGCCAATTTGCTCTCAAGTTGTTGTACAATATCACCTCCCTGTGCTTACTTTTTAGCCCCTGAGTTGAATCCTCACAGCACAGAGGAGAAGCACCTGCCTGGACCTGGCAGAGCTGGGAATAGCTGCTCCTTTGCCCTCAGAGAATAACATCACTACCAACAAGCAGCTGAGGGCAGCCTGGGCTCTGCAGCTGCTGCTGGGACACCAGCCCACATCTACTGCCCTTCTCTGCCCTGGAGGAACCAAGCTGATGATTAATTTGGGGTTTCCTACCACTTCACAGTCCTTGAAATTCTTTACAGCTCCTGCTTGCAGGACCCCAAATGAGGTGGTTCTTAACCTCCTATATGTGGTTTTGAGTTGGGCAACACCAGCAAGTAACTGGAAGGTGGACTAGGAAAAGGGGTGTCTCTGGACCTTTGTAATAGGTCCTTGATGTAAGGCAAGATCTCAGCACTTGGATGACATCTACTTGCTGGCATCTGCTAGCTCCCTCCACAAAAATCTCCTGAACACACCAAATCTCTGATTTATAATAGAGAAATACAGTCTTGCACCTCACTATGAAAGGTTCCTGACTCCTGAGTTTGCAGCAGATGAGCAACATGCAACTCACCCTGCAGCAAATGTCCTGGCTTAATCCCAGTCCACTCTTGCCACCACTATTCCTCTGACTTTTCAGGTGGATTTTGAAATAATCCTAAAGGTTCAGAAGGTGGTTAAATGATGGATTTTTGGCAGATGGCTTTCTTACATGACAATCATGTTATGCAGAAGTAAAATAAGACCCCAAACCATCTGAATTCAGAGTGTATATGGGAGGAGAACTGCATCTGAAGTTGATGAGAAAAATTAATATCATATCATAGAATCATAAAATGGTTTGGGTTGAAGGGACCTTAAAGCTCACCCAGTCCCAACTCCCTGCCATGAGTAGGGACACCTTCCACTAGAGCAGGTTGCTCCAAGCCGTGCCCAACCTGGCCTTGAGTGGTCAAGGGTTATGACATGAAGGCTGGAGGCTGCAGGAGATGACAAATACTTCTAGATGCACGTGAGGCACACACGTGAAATCAGGGTTTGAGAGCTCTGCACGGTGGAAACATGTGCAGCCACCTTTGCTCCAGCAAAGTCCTGTTGCTGGGGCAAAGCAGTATTGCCCCAGCCACACAGGACAACCTCATTGACCAAAGTCATGCTCATCCAAACTGGTGGTGGATTCATCAGTGCAGACTGATTTGGTGAGGAGACTGTTTATATCTAGTTAAACCTATTTAATTTCTGGTGGACTGACTGGGTGGTTTGGTGACAGGTGGGAGATGACCTAGATTTTAACAAAGTCCAAATCCTAGGAGAACCTGGGACAATGAGAATGGAGACAATTTTCATATCCCAATATGTGTGTTTATTTGATGTCAGCAGCAAGGAGAAGATCAAAAGATGAAGCTGGGTAAAAAATATAAACACCCGGCCATCATTCTTCCACTGCTTTTCAAGCAAGTATTTGGAAGATGTAAATCAGACCTTTGATATCCAAATTTAGTTAAATGTTCAATGAATTATTTTGGGAAAACACAGTGGGATTTGTCTTATCTTGGTTGCTGACAGGATTTGTAGCATATTATTTCTGAACTGAGTTGTGAATAAGTTACTTGATATGGCTGTTTTATTCTCATAGCAGTCCTGCTGTGCATCGCTTTTACTCCGACTCTGTTTCCCTGGTCTTCTCTCTATCACTTTTAGCTTTGGTGTTCTCGTGATCCCCTGCAAACTGAAATTTGACCTTTGTTAATGAGGTTGGAGACTTTTCCTCCTCTTGAGAACTAGATTACTAAACCTCAGAGAGTCTCTTATTTAATTCCCCTTCCATAAATTAGGTTAAGTACTGCTAGAAGACCATCTCATTGCTTAAAATGTTGATACAGTGTAGATTGTAGTGGACTAAAAAGGATTTTTTCCAAGGTTTGTTTTAAGCTTTTCCCATTTGTTTCTTGTGAAGTGTTTTAATTTCTTCCTAAACAACCCTGCTGCTGTTTTCAGATGAGGTGCTGCTTTATGTAGCGATGATGGTAAATGTGAATTCATGGCCATGAAGAAAATTCATCTAAATCAATGCCCATGAAGAAAATTCATGCTTGAATTCATGAAGAGTTCGTGGCCATGAAGAAAATTTATTTAAATTTGATCAACTAGTTAATTATTGGCTCTCTGACCCGAAGCAGAGGTATTGCTGAACACCCAACGGATTTAGTGCACATCTGTTCATTAGTTTTAGGTCTCAATTTCCAAATCTGTAGCAAATCACTGCTTCTCACTTTATAGAATAGGTCATCTTATACATTGTGATGATCTAAATTGGAATAGTCCTTTCAGATTTAGTAGTGATGGATTTTGGGTTGGGGT
Organism: Nestor notabilis; assembly: GCF_000696875.1. NCBI lineage: Eukaryota > Metazoa > Chordata > Aves > Psittaciformes > Psittacidae > Nestor > Nestor notabilis. The sequence goes on along the minus strand of NW_009938523.1, from coordinate 48,212 downwards.
TTTTTTTGTGGTTTGGGTGGGTTTTTTTACAGTGTTGGTTTTAGAATATTGTAAAAAATTATTTAAAAAAATTTAAAAAGTTTAAAAATACAAAAATAACATTTAAAAAATGTTTTCCCCCGGAATTTGAAGCAAACCTATTTGTGATTGCCAAGATCTACCTCCGTGGTGGAATGACATCAGCAGGATGCATCTGGGGTGACATAAATCAGTTCAACCAAATGCAATTTACTGGTGGTTTGGGAATTGGGGAGCACATAGTTTTGAGACCATCATTTGCCAAGGGCTGTTAAAACTCATGCTCGGTGTTTGAATATTGTGGCTGCGACATTTTTAGCAGAGCATGAGGTCACTCTTCGTCATCTCAAGCAGAAAGTACTCACTAACCCAGTGTTCACCCAGGTTTTAAAGATCCTTGTAGACCTACACTTTAAATTACAGGAGGTTTGGTGTGGATTTGGTCAAGCAGGTTAACAAAATAATTTCATTATCACATACCTCAATAGAAAGAAGGTTTTTTCACTTCACTGTAAGAAATGACTGTACAGGTAGATCTGTGCTGCTTTATGACCCTTTTGCATAGGTGCTATGAGATTTTTTTGGCCAGAAAGCAGAAAATAGCCATAAATTCCCAATTTCTCACTTTTAACAGTTTTAACAACTTGCATGCATTGACCTCTTTATTTTGGGAACTCTGTGATGCTGCCTCCCATGACAGAGGGCAAAGACTTGATTCTCTGCAGAGCTCTGCCCTAATTTAAGTGTGAAACTCTGCAGAAACCCAACAGTTTTGTAGTTCTGTGCATTTTACCTGTTGGAGCTTGTTTGATTTTAAGTGCCAGCAAAAAAAAAAAAAATGAAAAGACAACATTAAAATATCATTTGAATAGAATTCTTTTCTAACTGAAATAGCAGATGTTTTTCTATATAAAACTTTTCTATTTTGCTTTGTAAATGTATTTTCATGCAGACATTAAAATACATTTTGTGGCAGTTTCAACACAGTAAACGAACCATTATTGAAGAAAAGGGGGAAGGATTTTTGTGCTCAGCTATTTTATATTGAGTTACGTTCAGTGGCAGGGGCTTGACTGTTCCACAGACAACTCTGGTAATTCCATAAGGATTCTGGAAGCTTGAGTGTTTTGTTTTCTAAGTCTTGCTTTTATGTAGTGCAGTGGAGACTTCTATGTAGTGTAATTTTAGGGAGCTCTTGTGGATTGTAGGGAAAAACTTGCACGGCAGTGGGGATTTGCTTACACATTGTGGATGAGAAAAGGCACTTTATCCTGTTTCCATCATCGCTTTTTCCATGTATAACATAGATAAAAGATGAACTGCTACTATACAACACGTTTAAGAAGAATTCTAGTAAAAATAAACCAACAAAAAAGAGGAAGTAGAAGATTTCTGCTTGTTAGGGTGTCATTTATGAATGTATCTGTGAATAAAAGGGTTACCACGTTCACTGGGACAAGCAGGAGAAGGAAGTTTGACCTTTAGGAAGCAGCAAGTGAGAGCAGATCCCTCTGCCACTCTCAGTTCTTGGTCCAGTGGCTTCCAATTTCCATCTTCTGGTCAAACAGCTGCTTCTCATGGGTGTTTTGCCAAGTGATGCAAACTTGTAGGAAGCTGGCCAAGGACCTTCAGTAGTCATCCATGTCATGTCATGGGTGGGGTAAAGGAGGTAGAGTCTCTCCAGCCCTGGAGTGGGGAGAAAAGCCTGGATGAAGGATAAAGTAGCCAAAGACCTCTTGGGAAAATGGGTGGGAGTCTTATTGTGCTTTCTCAATTTTATTTTCATTTGTTCTATTAGCCAAAATCCAGATCATACCCAGCTTCAACTCACAAGCTGGGTGGCTGCTCTGCCCACAGCTGCTGGGTCTGTTCCAGCTGTAGGTGGTTCCCTGGTTGCGATTTGAGCACAGAAGGAATATTTTCCTCCCACATTACTTGATCTGTTGAAAACAGATGAACTGCAGCATAAGAAAGACTTCTGGATAGTCTGGTTTGTATTTCTGGTGGTGCAGTTAAGCTGGTCTTAGGAAGGTCATTTTAGGTAATCCAGAGTGCAGATAAGACCAGTAAAATTAAAACCAGAGTGCCCGTCAGCTCTCAGGTTCTTCTGAGGTGGAGAAAAGGGGGTGTTTCTGCTTCCTTCTTGAGGTTTGGTTCATCTGACCAGTGGTAATGCTTTTACCTCACTTAATGTTTTATTTAATTAATTGTAAGGTATGAGCAGAACCTGTGTATGTGTGAGGTGGCTTTGGTTAGACCCTGGAGCACGGTTCACTAAGAACTGCTGGTGGAGCTCTCTGTGCATGTGTCCTTCGGGCTTTTCACATATAGAAAACCTTGGTGCACCCACATCTTGATGAGCATCTTGAGGTCATTGTAGGTTAAAGGAGAGACCAAACAGGCTTTAGCTTTTCAGTACGGAGAAAAGGTGGGGTGGGATATGGTGGAGGTTTACGAAATCGTCAGGTGGAAAAAAAGTCGATTTAGAACTGTAACTCGCCAAATCTTTGTCATTAGGGTCTGATTTAGTAAACCCACACCTGTATCGTGAACTCCTAGAAGGTGGCCTGATAGGCTGGGAGGGATCATAGTGTCAATAGTGTCAATGGGTTCAAAACAAAATTGGATGAGTAACTCTTCACACATCTCTTGCCCACAAACTAAAGGGTTCACAGAGGAGCCTCCTCATCTCCCTCATCCCAAAACTGTGGGTGCTGGTAGAAAAGGGTGGCAGAATGTGGAAGAGCCGTGCTGACATACTCAGGTGTTGCAGGAGAAATCAGAGATCACGCAGATCTGAGCTAGAAGTTAGTTTATTGATCTCTAATCAGTAAATTTAGGGATGTAAAATACTTAGTAAGTACAGATACATCGCTGGGCATTACTATTTACTACTCCTGAAGTTAGTATGGGATATGAAGATTATCACTTAAGCTTACTGTATGTGGTCAAAAAACACGTGTCATGGTTTAGTGGTTGTCTTGGCAGTCCTGGGGTAAATGTTGGACTTGATGATCTTAAAGGTCTTTTCCAACCTAGTTAATTCTATTTATCTTAAGTGTCACATGCATTCAGAAAATGTCACTTAGCAGCCCATCAATGTCTGGTGTCAGGTCAGGGATCTCTCAGTCTCGAGGGGTAACTTTGAAAGGCATCCCTGCTCAAGGGGAGATCACCACCACCACATGGCCAGCTGCTATGGGGAGGAGAACTCAATGGGCCCTGATGGCTGCAGATATTTATAGTGTAAAGTCGCTGATTTTTCATCAGATTTTCTGCTGTGTTCAGAGAATCATAGGATCCCAGACTGGTTTGGATTGGAAGGGACCTTAAAGCCCATCCAGCTCCAACCCCCTGCCATGGGCAGGGACACCTTCCACTAGAGCAGGTTGCTCCAAGCCCCTGTGTCCAACCTGGCCTTGAACACTGCCAGGGATGGGGCAGCCACAGCTTCTCTGGGCACCCTGTGCCAGCAACTGAGCACCCTCACAGGGAAAAACTTCTGCCTTATCTCCAACCTGAACTTCCCCTATTTCAGTTTGAACCCGTTACCCCTTGTCCTATTGCTACAGTCCCTGCTGAAGAGTCCCTCTCCAGCATCCTTGTTGTCCCCTTCAGGTACTGGAGCGCTGCTCTGAGGTCTCCACGTTAATGCATTTTCAGCCACTTACCAGCCCCGTGTCCAGCTAAACTGTTTTTTTCAGGGGGTTGGTGCTGAGTTCTCCCTGATAGCCTCACACAATAGGATTAACTTCAGTTCAGGCTGCTTGCTGAGTGTCTGCCTTGACCAGCGTTCAGTTAGTTCAAATAGGAGGAGTGCATCCGTCACACCGGATGGGATGTCCTGCTGCCATGGTTGGAGATGCTGGGCTAGGAGGAGTGTGGGGCTGGTCTTGTAGAGCATTTCTGGTGTCCTGGTGCCAGAACCTGGGGCTCTGAGACAGCATCCATGGGAAATGAGGCCTGGTTCCCTTCCCTGCACAGAGACCTTCGTTCAAGGCAACTCTAGACTTATTTTCCTTTGTTGCAATGAATTATTTTCCTGCAAACCCTACTGTGCTCCCAACACACCATGCTCCCAACACCCGAAGGTATTTCTCTGGGAGGCTTGCAGCTGGAGCATGTTTGCTTAGACACCCTGTATTCACCTTGTAGGTGTGTTTCTGTGGACTGTCTTCATAGTGCAAACCTTTTTTTCCCAACCCTATCCCCATTTTTCCCCTCAAAAGATAAGTACTGTCTTAGATCCAATAGAATAACTTGGAACTGGGTTCAGGTTTCTTCAAAGATGGCAATTTATCTATAAATTAAAGAAAACCCCAACTCTTAAATTACTTATCTTTTAGAAAAAGGCCATCTGTCCTGATATCTGCAGTTCCATGTTGTGTCTCTGATATAGGTGAAATCTTCCCCATGGCATAATACTGGCAATTCCAGTAAAAATTAAAAGTCCAGCTGTTAAGTATATTTAATTCCATCTGTAAGCTTCTGATTATGTACAAATAATCTATTTACTTTCTGTGAATTTGTTTCTAATCCTCATTCTTACTTTTCCTGCAGACTCTGTCTATTGGAGTACTTGATATTTTTGGGTTTGAAGACTATGAAAACAACAGTTTTGAACAATTCTGCATTAACTTTGCCAACGAGCGCTTGCAGCACTACTTTAACCAACACATCTTTAAACTTGAACAGGTAGGTCTGGAAATACTCTCTGATGCCAATGAGTGTTGACGTGAGTTTATGACACCAATAATAAAGTTCTTAAATTGTCCCTTTAATTCTCTTATGTTAAGGACTGTGCACTGATGTATTCAACTTTAACTTGTAATTTATCATATGACTTATTGCTACTTGCAAAATAGAATCCAGCCAGAGATTTGCTGGTTTTAAATGAACATTTTGGAATACAAGTATCCTCAGACATCATAAAGACCTTGACTGTTGCTCTTTTGTCTCCTTGATACATGTGCAGAGGGCTCATCCATTTGTGGGGAGGGAGAGGAAATGTCACTCTCATACATGTTCTGCAAGGTCAGACTTGAGATCCTTATGACCTCCAACAGCCATGGCAGATTAGGAAAGGTTGAACTTTAAGCTTTGCTTTAGGTTTGTTAAGACTGGGTGTTGCTTTCCAGCCTCAGATGAATGTGCTGTAAGAGAGAGATAAGAAAAATACAGTCCTTAATTTAGCAGGTAACATATACACAGGCTGGTGTAGTCTATTAATTAGCATGAGAGGAGGATTCTCCAAACATAATTTGTTATCTAAAAACAAGTGGGACAAGAAAACTGCTAAACATGTTGTTTCATGGATGCGCAACATACAATTGAGCTGTATAATACAGTAAATACGTTATAGACCTTCAAAATGCCTTTTTTTTTGTGAATGCCATTCTGCATGCCCTGCCTTCAGGTGAAATTCTTCTTTGGGTGAGATCAAGGGAAATGCTCCTTATTAGTAGTTTCAGTAAAGTTACACTCTGCAGCCTACGTCCAGCTGAGATCAAAGAATTAATCCAACCCTTCCTAGAAACCCTAATAGTTTCATTTGGGCCTCCACAGTGTCATAAGAGATCTGAAAAGCCAGAAAGGGAAGCCTGCTTGAATATGAGGATGGTGAAAAATAAGCAATATAACCCTGAGTGGATCATTTGGGGGATATTTGATGTGGAGTTTGATGCTTCTCTTTTTTGTTGGTGGGGGTTTTTTTGGTCAAGAAGGTGGAGCAGAGCTGCTCAAAACCATTTTATTTCAATTTTTTAACTGGTCTTTGTATGCTGCTGTACCCTGCTCTGAGCAATTAGTAGAAAAAACTTTCTGTATTTCTAGGAACAGGTCTAGTTGACTGTTCTCCACCATAAAAATGCAAACTAAAAGACTACTGTAAAGCCAGTATAGCTTTTTTTTCCTATAAAGGTAACTGACACTC
>NW_009938523.1:14328-42231 GCF_000696875.1 Nestor notabilis | reverse complement strand
ACTCTTTCTAGAAGAGACCTGGAAAGGGAGGAACCTTACTGAAAGCTGGATGATACTTCAGTGAGGCGGGATTTCAGGCCACTTGGGTTTCATCTGGCTTCGCAGGAGCAAGCCAAGATGCTGTCATCCATAAGGGAATTCCTTTGCTTGGACTGGGATTTCTTAGCAGGTCAGTGCTCCTCCCCAAGCCTGGGGTATATGCAGAGCTCCTGATTCCAGCAATCAGTAATTCTTCTCGGACTGGCTTCTAACCAGTGACCTGATTAGTTTTCTCCTATAAATCTGTCAAGCACACGAAGTCATTAAAGTCAGGATTTGCTGTATGGATGAGAGGAGCAGTTGTGGAGGCATCCGATTGCAAAGGGCTCGTTCCAATTCTTAGTGCTGGAGGACATCATCTGTCTAGAGCTGGAGCACTGCAAGCTCTGCTGCGGGAAAATACTGTTGTCTCTACATAGTTCGCTTTCTGTAACTATAAATAAGCTGTACAGCTGCATGAGCACAAATTCTTGGGTGAATTATTTCTATGGTTTAATCATTTACTTTTCCTCTTCTTGGAGTTACGTGCTGCATGTGGAGGAGTGGATTTGATGGAAAGAAAATTGATGATGCGTATTCAGATCTTGGGTCTTTGGAATATCCTTCCTTCCTAGCTGGCCCAAAGATTAATCTGCTTTTTAATCATAGTTGTCAGTCTGCAGATGAAAACTAACTGGTTGATATTGTGTCTCAAGATGGCAAAATAGTTTTATTACATTGAATTGTGAATTTATCTGAGATATTTGTGGCTTTATAAGGGACTATTTGGTGTCTTGATGTCTGAAAAACAAGTTGGTGATGGGGATGTGAAGTGGAGGGATCCTCTTCTGCATCCAGATATAGGCTTGTTGTATCTCCAAAGCTTGCAGGAGGCTGAAGACAGATTCTGAGGTATTTGGACATTTCTGCTAAAAGAAATGAGAAATTTAGGTATTTGCTAAAAACCGTAATGGAATTTCTGTGCAAGAACACAAAGTGTTCTCGTGGCTCTGTTGGTGTGTAGCCATGATGTAAGTGTTGCTGTGGCATGCTGATGTTATGGAAACCAGAATACCTACCACGGAGTCATGTCACAGAGGTGTGGGATTATTTTAACCTTTCTTTTCCTTTTCTTCTTGGTGAAATCTAATACAATGTGCCTGGTGAATCTTTTTAAGCCTTCTGTCTAAAGACAACGCTATTCCCAGCAGTTGCAAACAGCTGCCCAAGGCATCCTCAGGAGTCTGGCTTCAGCCTGGTGCCTCCTATAAATATAGCTGCTGTCATACTGTGCACCAAGAGCGTGCAAAGGTCTTTGCAATAGCAACCTCCTCTCTTTGAGCCAACCATGAGAATAAGGATAATGTCTCTCTGCCTGCTGTTTGTGGTAAAATAGGAGGAAAAGGCAAAAAATGGTAAATGTGAGAGTTCTGCCTTGGATAAAGACAATTATCGACGTTTCTTTACCACTTTCTTTTTAAACCAACTATCCTGGGTTGCTAAGGAAGATTTAGTGGTGGTTCACCATAACAGATGATGGAATAGTACAAGAAAGACAAACCCTCACCAGGCTGTAAAGCCCAGGCTTATAAATCCTGGCCTATCTGTATAGGCAAGTCTTGGTTTGGGACCAATAATGATCTAATCTAGAAAGATTGCTACTGCAGGAAACATAACTTGCGGCCTGCCCCACCACGCAGTAACGGTGGTTTTCTCCTCCCCGTGTATCTCACAGGTTTGTGGGGTGGAGGTTGGATGAGGGGCTGTAGCTGATGGCTGTAGGTGCTGCCTGATGTGGTGCTTGCTCCTGGGTGGCAGGAGGATGGAGTGTCCTTCACCAGGCTCCACACAGAGTGCAGGCATGTTTAGCTTTTGCAGAGAGCATTGTTTCATCCCTCCTTGGGCTGACGACTTCAAGCAAGATGACCCCATAGCTCTTGGACTCTTAGGTGCTATCAGAGCATCACACTGCAGCAGCGGCTTTCTGTTCCCTGGTGGCTGATCCATCCCCCTGTCCTCAAGTGGCCTCCTCTGCAGAGCAGATAAGCCCAGAGCTGTCCTGACCTTCAGATGCCCTTCAAACAACACCCAGGTGCTTCTGTGAAGATGTAGTTTGGGGATTGCCAGTAACATCACACCCATGATATGAGTTCCCTCATGATTCCAGATCTTTGGCAGTTTAAAGGCCAGGAATACAAGGTTTTATTTCTCAATGTATCCCATTCTCCAAACTTTGTTATCTTTGACCTCACTGATCTTCCCCCATCCCTGCTCAGGCTTATTCAGTGCTCCACTTTTTTGTTACCCTCACCCACCTTTCTCTGTTTCAGCTGATGCTTTGCAGAAGTTGAGAATTCATTAAGTTATGAGGGGGCTGGAGCACCTCCCATACAAAGACAGGCTGAGAACATTGGGGCTGTTCAGCCTGGAGAAGAGAAGCTCTATAGAGACCTCAGAGCAGTTTCCAGTGTCTGAAGGGGGTCTAGAAGGATGCTGGAGAGGGACTCTTATCAGGAACTGTAGCGACAGGACAAGGGGTGATGGGTTCAAACTGAAGCAGGGGAAGTTCAGGTTAGATATAAGGGAGAAGTTCTTCCCTGTGAGGGTGCTGAGGCGCTGGCACAGGTTGCCCAGAGAAGTGGTGAATGTTCCATCCCCAGCAGTGTTTAAGACCGGGTCGGACAGAGCCTAGGGCGATATGGTCTTGTGGAAGGTGTCCTTCCCTGTGGTGGGGGGTTGGAACTGGATGATCTTAAGGTCCTTTCCAACCAAAACCATTTTGTGATTCTATGATTCATCCTGTAGCTTTCCATCCCACAGGCATTGCTCTTTAAGTTCTTTTCTACCCCATTTTCTACCTATTCTTTACCTGTCAAACCTCAATTTTGAGGACATCCTTTTGTTTAAAAAATTATGAATAACTGGGATTGAGACTGAAAAAAATATTTGGTGATCAATTGGCTTGAGGTCAGGTATTGAGCAGAGTCTGTTTTCTGGTGGGGTCCCTGGTGAGTTGATGTTCCAGCCAGCAAAACTCAGCCTGCTCAGATAGAGAAACTTAATTCCATAAAGATAACTCATCCTTATGAAATGGTTGTTCTGCATTGAAAGCTCAGTAAATATTTAGGGAGATCTATAGGATTTACTGGTCCTCTGTAGCAGGTGGAGAAATCTGAGGGTCCAGACTAAATCATGAACACTAAAACAATCTGTTCCTCACTGTGGGAGTGGATTGATTTTAAAAAAGCATTGATTTGTCATAGAAAATGGTGATAGGTTGTTTATTTAGTCTGGGAAATGACTGTGATGCCTTTGATGCTTTCAAGCATCTTGGGGGCGTTTCTCAGGCCATGCTGCTCTGTCCCCCGCAGCTTTTCATGGCGTTTAAAGAAAATAAAATACTAACATTTATAATACCTAAATTCAAAATAAATTGAGAAAAAGGATTTTTCTCCTATTTCCCTTCCTTCCATAAGGGTGGGTTTGTATGTCATCACTCTGGTTAGCATGAATGCCTCTTTATTGCCAACCATCAGAAAGTCAACCACTGGTGACTGGGAGGCTTGGTTCATATTCCTGGTTTTGTTGGAGATGAGCAGATGCCCTATGAAAAGTGCTGCTATCAGCTGTGTGCTGTAAGACACACTGGAGAAATAACAAGAAATAAGAAATAAAGATGCACAAGTTGTTGAGTTATTATTTGGAAATACACCATCATAAGTAACTCACATTTGGGGGATAGGGGGAGAAGGATGCTTAGAGTTGTTTAAGAATTATCTTTAGGATAGGAAGATTTCAAACTACAGGACTGAAATGAAGCACGACTCTTGTCATCATCAGTCCCCCAAAGCATTGGCTTGGGTCCTTCCCCTTCTGGGCTGTGTCCAGGGGGGCTTCATTTACCGCCCCCTTGTTTGTGGATTTTTCCAGATGATGAACGGTCACAATATCTATATAACATAGAATCACAGAATCCCAGACTGGTTTGGGTTGGAAGAAGATGAGTAGGAAACTTTGAAAACCCTTTAAAATACTTCAAGCCATCCAAAAAGAAGTCATATTGGGGCAGAACTGGATGATCCATTCTGACCATGGCTCTTTTCCTGATCCCTTTATTTCTTTTCCTCTTAATTTCAATAGCAAGAAATTAATCTGCTAGCAGATCACACGGCATCTTTAGGCTCTTTCTAATCTCAGGCTTCATACATACAGGGGATGGGAGGATCATAGAATTCCAGGTTGGAAGGGGCCTCAAGGATCACCTGGTCCAGCCTTTCTAGGCAAAGCATGACCTAGACTAGATGTCCCAGCTGAATCTTAAGTGTCCAATGTTGTGGGGTCCACCACTTCCCTGGGGAGATTCAGCCTCAAAACAAAAGCAGATTCTCTTGCCAATTGCTGAGTAGCTGCTGAAAGAGTCACCTCAAAAGAGAAGACCATCTCAAGGAGCACCTCTGCTTCAAAGCCTTCTGCCAACCCTCTGTAAATGGTTTGCAACTTAAAATGGGCAGCAGAAGAAATGCAAGAGAAGGTTGTTTATCAGAACTCCTGCAGTGCCAGACGTTATGGTCTAAATAGAGCAGCTTATAAACCTGTTTATAGATGGTGTATTTATGGAGCCTATGGATGCGTATTTATATAGTGTGCCTGTGGGCAAATGATGAAAACAATATATATTACCTTTATATTTTTATGTATGTGGCTGCATGTATAAATTCCCTTTCTGCTTAAATTGAGAACATGCATTAAAATCCTTGTTCATAAATGGAAGTGTTGCCACCCCCTTCTGGAGGGATGTCGGGAACTTGAGGCATCCATGTCGTCTGCAGCGCAGAAGCGCCAGCACCAAACCAGACGCTGGGCTCATTCATTCAGGATCTCTAATAATATGGTTTTCCCATTTTAAGGATTTATCATCCCAAACGTACTTTAATTCTCAAATTATACTGGGATTGTTCTGCTGGGACTGACTCAGGATGCCCGCATTTGCTGAGCAAGCAAGTAATCCTCCATGCGATGGATTAAGCCCTGGATGCTGGGCAGGTCTCTCCTGAGTGGAGATTTCCCCACACCTTGCTGCCATTTCCAGTCTTGGAAAAGCTTTCCCGAGCTCCCCAAGATGGATTTTAGGATATATACATACTTATACAGGCATATCCAGAAAGGAGGTTTTATAAGGTTTAGCTCCTTTAGTAGGTTATAAAAAAATGACCTATTTTAACGTAACTTTTAAAACATTAAATATTATCTTCTTTCCTGGATGGTTTTCAATATAGTCTGCAGAATACAGCTTTGGGTTTGAGCTTTTTGAGGCATTATTTATATCTCCTTGTCCTGATGCATTGCAGGGTTGACGGTACCTTGTTACTGGGCAAGCAATGAAGAGACAAACAGTTCATATGCTTCGGTTTAGTGGCTCTAAGCTTGTATTTGCAAAGGTTTATATTTCTGTGGCTCTCAAATTGACTTGTAATAGTTTTTAAGTATATTTGAAGAATATTTGAAGCTGGGCAAGTCAGTTTGGGATGGAGAGACATGAAAGGAAGTTTAATTCCTAGTTTCTCACTTTGCAAATGCTGCCGGAAGCTGAAGCAGACAGTGTTAGAGTCAAGAAGTGAGGAATTTCACACCCTTCTGTTTAGTCGTGAGGTTTTAGGCAAAATATATACATTTAGACATCCAAAAGTATCTGCCTGTTGATCACATTGGAGCGTATAGCTCTGGATTACATGAGTTTGTGATAGGAACGTGATGGGAAGCATTCCATGTGGAGGTACACTGGAAAAAGGGATATTTCGGTTGATTTCCCAGTTTATTTGGGGACTTTTCATTGTGTAAAGAAGGTTTTTCCTATGCTTTGATAGTGAAAGCCTCAGGCAAATAATCTCCTGGGGTTTATCTAGTGTTGTCTGGGAGGAGGTGAATCAGCTGATGGGGTTTTCCTCTGCTCTTGCAATTTATTTGAGCATTCCTGAAGCAGGCATGACCATGCTTTTGGGAGGAAATGCCATATTCCCCTTGCACATTGTTCCATGCAAATAAGCAACCATTTTGTTTTACGTTTTCTACTGAATATGCTTTAACTTCCTAATTGGACTTTATAAAAGCTGAAACACTACATACTACATTTCACCCCTCTCTTTACCATCAGCTTTCATCATGCCCAGGAAAGAGGTGAGAGCATCATCCATGCCTTTGGATTTTAAATGTTATTTTCTGGGGCTGCTTCTCAATTGTCAGGGCAATATCCCTCCATAACCCTACATCTGCCTCCTGGGCACTGAAATGCTGATATTGGTGTGGCTCTTGGCTTTCAGGCTGTGTGAATGAATTCCCAACACTAACTCTTGAAATCATGGCACATTTTTTACTTTTGATATTCCATCACAGGGCAACAAGTCTCATCTATCATAGAAAAAGTCACATTCTTTATACTCAGGCCTAATTTCTTCACTGCTTTTCAGTCTGCATTTACTAATCCCTCAATTTTGTGCTTTGAGACAGATGGGCTTTAAGACTTACTATGATTTTTATTTTGTATTTTGATCACGTCTCTCCTCTTTCATTTCTTCTCTGGGTTTCCATGCTCCCCTTCAGTTATATTTTTCTAGCCCCTGATCACTTCTTCCAACACCTCTTCACTTTACCATATGATCTGGGGGAGCAACAGCCCCCAGAGAGCACAATAGTCTAATTAAAGTGTGAGCTTAAAAATCATATTTAATGCTTTCTCCTCTAATCATGTTTTTTAGCATTTGGTTTGACTTACTATAGGCCATGGCTGGATATGGAGGAATTCGTAATAGAGCATGTGTGGATGTGTGGAGATGTTTTACAACACCTCCCAGATGCTGTTGGGCTCGGGGGTATTTTCTCCCACTCAAGATATATAAACCTTTAATTCTGCTGTGGATTAGAGGGTGTTTGTGTTTGGTGTAGCACGAAATCAAGTCCTGATAACAGAACTGATCCAATGCGCCTGTAAAGATAATGGGACTTGTTTCTTGTACAAGAAACCTGGAGAGGGGCTTTGGGCAAGGGCCTGTAGGGACAGGCCAAGGGGAATGGCTTTAACCTGCCAGAGGGGAGATTGAGATGAGCTCTGAGGCAGAAGTTCCTCCCAGTGAGGATGTTGAGGCGCTGGCACAGGGTGCCCAGAGAAGCTGTGGCTGCCCCATCCCTGGCAGTGTTCAAGGCCAGGTTGGACACAGGGGCTTGGAGCAACCTGCTCTAGTGGAAGGTGTCCCTGCCCGGGGCAGGGGGTTGGAACTGGATGAGCTTTAAGTTTCCTTCCAACCCAGACAAGGCTGGGATTCTTCACACATTCAGCTATAAAATTACAGATGAATTCTTTTCCTGGAAGCAGTGTTTCCATCAAGCCTTGTGTCCCAGTTGGGAAGGTTTTCCTGATGCTCAGTAAGTGTATTTTAATCTTAAATTCATTTTTCTGTGGAACATAAGCAATGTTTGTTCTCTGGGGTCGGTTGTAGGCAGGCAGGGTTTCTCTTTAGCAGTGCTTAGCTCTCTGCTTCCTAGAGTTCCTTTCATTTCATAAAAATATTGGCTATTCTGCCACGTTCTGTTAATCTGGTAGCCCAAGTTTTGCATGCTGGTATGTCTCAGATAATGTTGTGTGATATTCAGTAAAGACTTGTGCTTGTATTCTGAGGATACATGCTTTAAAGTCTGGATCTGCTTTTTGTATCTTCTTCTTTTTTTATGCTTGAACATCACAAATTATGTTTTATCCAGATCAGCCTGAGCATTTTAAGCTCTAAAAGGCATCCTTTTTGAACAAGAATAACTCAAACTAATACTGGCTTTTCTTATGAGCCCCCTCCCTGCTTAGCCACATCTTTCTAAATATTGAATGCAATAATAAAGTACATGTATAGAATCACAGAATCAACCAGACTGGAAAAGACCTTTGAGCTCATCCAGTCCAACCATTCCCAGCACTGCCAAGGCCACCACTAACCCCTGGCACTGAGGCCTCGTCTACATGGTGTGTGAACACTTGCAAGGATGGTGACTCCAGCACTGCCCTGGGCAGCCTGTTCCAATGCCTGAGCACCCTCTGGGGAAGGAATTGTTCCTCGGCTCCATCTAAACCTGCCCTGGGGCAGCTTGAGGCCATTTCCTCTTGTCCCATCCCTTGTTCCTTGGGAGCAGAGACCAGCCCCCTCCTGGCTCCATCCTCCTGTCAGGCACTTGCAGAGAGCGATAAGGTCCCCCCTGAGCCTTCTCCACACTAAACCCCCCAGGTCCCTCAGCCCTTCCCCATCACACTTGTGCTCCAGGCCCTGCACCAGCTCCGTTCCCTTCTCTGGCCCCGCTCCAGCACCTCAATGTCTCTCTTGGAGTGAGGGGCCCAGAGCTGATTTGAGGTGCAGCCTCACCAGTAGGTGTGTATATATGCACATATATGGGTGTTTTTTCTCCTAAAGAGAGTTGAAGTGAAGTCACTCACCCCCTTCTCTCCTCAGCTGAGTCAGAGAGGCCAAATGCACAGGACACAGCTTTGCTGACCTGGCTGCTGCAGCGAGTGTGTTGAAGCAGCCACAACAGCACAGCCCTGCTCTGACTGGGGTTATGGCCTTTGAGGAGTGATTATACTCGTGCTGGTGGAACGAGCCCCTTTGGTGACATGTGGGGCCAATGTTGACATGCTGCCAACGTCATCATGGTCAGGACAGCAGAATTGTTTCTAAATGCACAGTTGGGAAGCATCAATCTACTCATGGTGGCTCTACAGGTCACCTGGAGAGCAATCAGTAGCGTCTCACCCAATAATTAAAGGAAAATATGAAGCTGCTGGACTCTAAAAAGGCCTGAATATCTTCTTTCTGTGGTCGTACCTCAATTCCTTCTGCCAAGTTTGGGAGCTTAGTGCTCTCCTCTCTAGTGAACTTGCATCGCTCCACCTTCCAGTAGAGCAGGTTTCAGCTATCTAGGGATGGGAGGAGTAAATCCATACATTTTTGTTGGGAGTAAGGATGACAAAAATAGAACTCTCTGGACTTTACTGCACTAGCAACTTTTGCAGATAGTGGTAATGTCAGTGGTTTGGTTCTTGATGTAAAGATGGTCTTTTAAGAGTAGGACATTTGAATTTTCCCCTAAACATAATTTAATTTTACATTAAGGTATGAATTTAAGCTGATTTTTAATTAACCTCCAATTTGAGGCTTTTTTTTTTGTTCAATTGAATGATCTGGAAGTGTTTTGTATTGTCTTCATCTTGGCTGTCTGTTTCTTAAATGAAAACCTGATGTTGTTTGGATCTAATTCCTTAATATTCAAGTGCTCTGCAAGGAATCTTGATCCATGAAGGATGGCAGAGACTTGATCATCATGCTCAGAAGTGAAGGAATATTTTGAAAGTAGCTTTTAAGGATGTCTCCTAAATTCTTCAGAAAGACAGTTGTTGGAAGATGAATATAGAAATCATATACAAATCATATAGAAGATTAATAACTGAAACTTGAGGTTTTTAACATATACATATGGACAGCAGTGATTTTACTCCAAAGCTTCTGCCTTTATGTGGACAATTTGCATGGTGTTCTGCAGACCAGCAAACACCTAAGGAATTCTATCCCTCAGTCACAAACCTGTAGTTATTTCTCCTGGGCTGTGATTCTGAAGGGAAACAAACCAATAACTGGAAAAATGCTAGGAAAAAAGAAATAAGGGGAATATTTTCTTTCCATTTAAGCTTTGGAGCAATTGATCTGGAATAATTTCTGCTGCTGCAATGTGCCTGTCTTGGAAAGAGAGCCTGTATCTGAGTTATTGTGGAAAAGGTTATTAGTTGAGGAGTTTAATCCCTCTTTGTATTTGGCCAACACAGTAAGAGGTTGCATCGGGGATGGAAGGGAGGGAGCAATGGACAAACAGATGTGGGGAACAACCCCACAGCCTAGGAGTGAGTGTTTCTGGCCCAGCCCAGGGGAAAACAAGCATAGGAGGTAAAAGTAGCCAAAATCCTGAAGCTGAAGAAACCGAGGCCAGGACTTACGTTGATGACTGGCCTTGGGTCATGCACTGTCTGAAGCAGAGCTGAAAATCATAGCATCATAGAATAGTTTGGGTTGGAAGGGACCCACAAAGGTCATCTAGTCCAACCCCTCTGCAGTGAGCAAGGACATCTTCAACTGAGCCTAAGGAAGTAGAGATCTTGAACTCAGGTCTTGTATGGTCACGTACTGGAGTATATTTAAAGAAAATCCCAGCAGCTGGCATTGCTGTTTAGGTCTTTTCCTCCAGTCTGAGGAGTAGTAGAAGTTTTTAGTGTGGTCAGAAGAATTTCACAGCAATGTTCTCCGTGCAGCTGCCCAACGTCCTGTGTGGAGCTATGGATGTCTAGAGGGCTTCTAGAGCAGAGTGATGGTATGTGACTAGTTTAGATGTATGCAGATAAAAACTGGTGAGTTTGGGTGAAAAAGAAATGTAAAGCCCCCATACAAGTAGTTCAAGAAAGAGTCATGATACTAAATAGGTAAGCCAAGTAGCATGCACCATCACCACTAAAATAAGGCTCTTCTTTACTATCGCAGCAAATTTATTGCTCTCTGGGTGCTCAAGACCAGACCTGAGCAGGCAAAGCTGGGACTAATGGACCCTGCACCCGCTGAAGCGGCTGACAGAAACAGATGTTGATAAATGATGCTGACTCCCATTACCACTGCACGTGTCACCAGCTCTCTTCTAAATCACTCAGGAGAAGCTCATGCTTGCTCGAGAAGTATGCAGTCTTCTCCAGGTGGCTGATTGCTGGAGAGGAGCATTTTTCCTGTCTTGCACTAAAAATGCAATGAGTCTTAACTATATGAATTTGAAATGGGGCTTGTGAATCATTCTACGTCCCTGCTGGGTCCTGGTTGCTTGGCAGGAACCAAAGAGAAAAATTGAATAATATAAAAATAAAAAATAAAATTCATCATGGGGAGTTATTCCTTATTTTCAGGAGTTTTTTTTCCAGTGGGATGTTTTATGTTTTGAACCTTAAGGGCTTTATGGGCATTAAAAACTCCTATGCCTACAGAGAATACATATCATTAGTGTAAAGGTATATGACATCTTAAATACTGAATTAAGGATCTTGGAGGGTTTTAGCCAAAATTTCCTTTTGAGATGTCTCAAAGCACTTCAGGGTCTTTAATTCCCAAAATAATGTATGTGGAGTTCATGTTAATTTTGGATGAGAGTTGGAAGAATATATTCTTTTGAAAGTTCTTTGCTCATATTAAAACTAAAAGCAGAAACAGCAATAAAGATTAATAGGGTTGTTATAAAGGTGCATCATATTGGTGCAATTCTCAGGATATTTTACTTTTTTCTTCACTTCTGCATCAGAATGTCTTACAATAGAGAACTAAAAGCACAACTTGGATCGGTAGGACTTTTGACAGTACATGGAGTAAGGTGCATTTCCAGTGTTGCTGTTTGTAGAGTGAGTCACAAGTCCTAAAAGCGTATGATAAAAAATACAAGTTTTAAACTCTACTTTCTTCCAGATGCTTCACAATAATCCCTGCAGACAACTTCTCAAAGTAATCCAGTTGCAAATCTGTCTCAGAGGAGATGAGCTTTATAAAAGAACAAGGCTTGGAGTTATTTTGGTGGGACCTTAAAGCTCATCCAGATCCAAGTTGTTCTTTATAATGTTCTGTTGCATTAAATAAAATATCAGTGGCATATTAACAGAAGAAATGTTCATTTTGGCAAATGGTGCATCAGTTTCCAGAAAATCCTTTCAATTTCACCATTTTTTACATCTTTCCTTTTTTTTTTTTTTCTGCTTGCACCCAATATCCTTCTTATATCTGTGGGTTTTTTAGGAGGAATACAGAGCAGAAGGAATTAGCTGGCACAACATCGACTACATAGACAACTCCAGTTGCATCAACCTGATCAGTAAGAAGCCAACGGGCCTGCTCCATCTGCTGGATGAGGAAAGCAAGTGAGTAGGAAACTCTTGGGTTTGCAGATTATTGGGTTCTTTTCAGTTAAAAAGTGTTTATCCTCAAGTCTTCCCTATTGTGATTCTTCCCATAAAGATGCTCATAGCTTGCTGGGCTGATTTTTCTTTTGTCTCTAGTTTTGTTTCCAAAGTTGTGAAGCAAACAGTGACAAATCAGCAAACAGAGCAAAGAGCCTTAACAAATAAGAACAAAAATTGTGTTTCAAGAATTTTTTTGTTTAAAAGGAAGGGAAAATGTCTCCTTTGCTTCTCTCCTCTTTTGTCTCCCTGTCTCTTGTGGTGTAATAATGAAGATGCTCGAAGTTGAGCTGAGATAAGGGAGAATCCCAGTACATGAGTTAAAGCAGGTTGTGTTGGTGCTGTTATTGAGATAAAAGGTTGATTGATCAATTTAGTTTTAAAAATTAAGCTATAGGGAACTGAGGGCACTTACATGTAGGGGCTGTGCTTCCATAGGGTTTCATGGGCATCACGGATGCAGCTCAGATTTGCATTCTTGGTGATACCCATCCAGCTTGTTTTGGTAGAAGTTAGCAGATCATAGAATCCCAGACTGGTTTGGGTTGGAAAGGACCTTAAACCTCATCCAGCTCCAACCCCTTGCCACGGACAGGGACACCTTCCACTAGAGCAGGTTGCTCCAAGCCCCTGTGTCCAACCTGGCCTTGAACACTGCCAGGGATGGGGCAGCCACAGCTTCCCTGGGCAACCTGTTCCTCCTCTATTCTATGGCAAGATCAGTCAAGTAACACTTGACACTGAAGTGAGATTTGTAGGCAAAACAGCTCAATATTTCCTAGATGTGTGAATACGCCGTAGATACCGGAGCAGTCCAGGCCTCAAAACCAGTGAGAGAAACTTAGGGTCTCAGATAAATGCAGCTACCTTCAATAATGTCCATGCAATGGGCATCTGATGCGGTATACCACAATGTACACCTATTTGTGCTTTTAGAGCTGACTTCAGATCATTACTAAATCAGTTTAGAGTTCTCCAGATACCAGATACACCTTGTGTTTGTATAACCTCATGACAGCATACAAAATAGTGCTTGCTTCTGTAGGTACAGAAATAGCACCTCAGAATCTCTCTCTTTTCCCATTTGTGGTAAGAAAAGAAGTGTAAAAGCTTTTTCGTCGGCTTGATGGCTGTCTTCTTTTGAACACTCAGTTTTCCTCAAGCCACAAACCAGACGCTGCTGGACAAGTTTAAACGTCAACACGAAGGGAACTCTTACATTGAATTTCCAGCAGTCATGGAGCCAGCCTTCATCATCAGACACTACGCAGGCAAAGTGAAGTATGGAGTGAAGGTCAGTCATCCAGCAGTTGTTTTCATTTTAATCACCTAACTGTGATGGGGAAGCAGAGCCCCAGTGGCTCCACAGAGCACCTTTGGAGAGGACTTGGCTGGAGAAGAGACACGAGAGTCAGGAGAGAAGTGTTTGGTAAAAAGCTTGGCTGAAATGAGAAGGTGATGGGGATTGTATCTTCCTGTTCTCCTCCATGTTGCAGGGTCTGTGTGTTGGCATTTTGGGGAAGAATTTAGGGATGCATGCTGAGGTTGATGCTATGTCCCAGTAATGGGTTGAGATTGGGTATTTGGTAGCCTTTCTGGCCTTGGTTTGCGTAGAAAATCCCATGTTTTTCATCATTCAACATCTTTTAACACAGGTTACGCAACCATAGGGCTCAGCATCATACTGCTGCAGGGACTTTTGGAAATCCCATGCAAATGATTTCAAAGTTGGCCCTATCTATTCATTCCAGTTAATAGCAGAAGCAATTCTGGTGGGCAGCTGAGCCTATATGAGAAACAGCCTCAGGATTTACAACTGCAAAGCTGTAATTGCATTTCTGATGCGATAAATGCATGTGACAAGCATGGAATCATACAAGCATAGAATGGTTTGGGTTAGAAGGGACCTTAAGATCACCTAGTTGCAACCCTCCCCTTCCATGGGCAGGGGCACCTGCTCCAACAGCTCCGTGTCCTTCTTATATTGAGGACACCAGAACTGCACACAGTGCTCCAAGTGGAGTCTCACGAGAGCAGAGGGGCAGGATCACCTCTTTTGACCTGCTGGTCACACTTCTTTTGATGCAGCCCAGGATATGCATCAGCTTTGAGATGCTTCAGAGTACTTTGGGATAAAACATTTCTTTTCTAGACATAACCAGATGCCTAATACAGGGGCAGAAAAAGAGATAGAAGCAAATTCAACAGTCATGCTGTCCCAGGGACATCCTGGCAGATCCACCTGGTGTATCTTGTAGATAATTGTCTATTTTCCTCTTTTTCCCCCCTCCTTTTTGTCCTTTCCTAGGATTTCCGTGAAAAGAACACAGATCACATGCGCCCGGACATTGTAGCTCTTCTTAGAAGCAGCAAGAATGCCTTCATCTGTGGGATGATTGGGATCGACCCGGTGGCTGTCTTCCGCTGGGCCATCCTGCGGGCGTTCTTCAGGGCCATGGTTGCCCTTAGGGAGGCTGGAAAACGATACGTGGAGAAGAAAACTGGTACGTGTGTCTATGTCCTAATTCTAGCACCTGCTTTTCAGCAGCAACTTAGGTCCGATGTATTGCCATATAGTATTTTAAGTAGCCTCACTTACTAGGAGTGATTAATCTATTAAAAAATCATTAAAATGGTGATTTTTGCTGTGCAAAAGTTCCATTGAAATGTACATTTGGGTTTGAACACATCGTAAGGGAAGAATTTCACTTTGCTGCATTAACTTTTCCTTTCTGTAGGATGCATGCATAGGAAAACCATAATGACTCAAACAGAAGCATAACAATTATTTAGTAAATAAGGCCAAATTCTTTTTGCTAGGAATTCTTGAACTGGAACCAAAAAAGGCACTAATTTTTCTCCATAAGTTTTCAAGCTGTTCACCTTTTAAGCTGCAAGAGAGCGTGTCTCTTGTCTAGCAAAATTCATTGCTTCACAGTCATCCAGAACCACTTCATGCTGAGCGCGGGGGCATTAAATTAAAGGAAAGTGATGGTGCATCATCATGCTGTGGCAGGCAATACCTGGCTGTGCTTTTAGACCATTTCTCTGCATAAACCACTTTGGGGAAGGTGGGTACAAGCTATTACTATTCATTTCTGGGCACAAGAGGGCTTGAAATTCATGATGAAATTAGAGTCTCAGCAGGGAAAATGTCAGCTGAGTTAAAATGAAGTGCAGAGCTGCACCATGAAGTTTTCAGTTGGAGAGGTGTGCATCAAGGAGAGCCACAGAGCCTGAGACAAGGAACATAAGAATAGGAACCATACAAGTGGAAAGAATATTTTTCTTGTTTGGGGTGAATAATAGCATCCCAAAGAGCAGGAGGCAAAAATCAGCTTTTGGCTCTTGAGACTTTTAAACCCCCCAGGTGCAATGTTAGAGCAAAGATGTTTCTCATGAACCTGGGTCTATCTAGCACATCCAGGCAGCATTTATGGACAGTGGGGTTCCGTAACACCAAGAGGTAGGTGGCAAAATATTTGGCATTGGGAGAAACTTCACTCGAGTTGGATACCAAAATTCATATTTGCATTTTCCAAGCATCATCTTTTCATCTTGGGCTGAACCCAGCTGAACTGAAGCAAGCTGGTCAAGGAGATAGTAAAAATATATTCAGTGTTGGGACATAAGAGCTAATTTCAAGCCCTGCTTCGCTTTCTGGGTCTCTGGCAGTCGGTCATGCCTGCCATGCTTGTCTCCTCCTAGCTAGCTTTCTGCTTTTCAGTCTTCAGTTTGTGACAATAACTTGCTTATATCTATATACCAATATATAGGTATAAAATTGAGTCCAGGAGGTTTTCAGGCAATTCTGAGACTCGGTTCTTGCATTGCCATTTCTTTCCATGCCAGAACTAACAAACACACTGTAGTGGCTGGATTTCTAAACATTTTCTAGCACGTGGTGCTGCTCTTTTATCTATATGGGAGCCTTTAGCCTGCTTTCAAATGGCTTTGTGCTTTGTAACTGCTGGGCTTGGAGTCAAAAAAAGAGAACAAAATACCTCAGAAAGCTGGGATAAGGTTTGTCTTAAACTTTCCAACAATCCTCAGGTAATTTATACTCCACATTTCTATATGCATCTTCTGCATGAATTGGGAAAAAGTCATGAGAAAGTCACCATTATAGAGGTAGAACTAGTAGGAGGAGATTACCTAAATCTAATTCCCATACTGAGGTGCACCTTATCCATTGGGAAAACTTGCCCTACTGATGGAGCTGGGACCACTCATATTTGGCTGCCTCTGGCCTCTCTGGAGAGGCACCATAATGATGAATTAATAAAGAATCACTAAAATCACCCCATCTCAATAGACAACCAAAGACAGTCTGTGGTTTAGGTTTAGTTTGGATTTTTACCAAGCCTTGCTGGCTTTACTTATCCTGATTTGAATGTGTTACTGCCCACAGACATGGGGCTTTCAATAACGTTATGGTAGATTAGCAGAAAATAACTTCACACATGTACGTTCAGCCAAGGGTGCACACTTAATATTTGCATAGACTTTGGTTCTTGGTGTCTGAGGTCCTGTCTGCTGCTGCTCCCATTCACCAGGCAGGTGTAATGAATCAGTAGGAAAATATCTGAAGCATGCTTTGGTTTTATTTAAGGTTCTTTGCACTCTTCTGTGTTAACCCCAAATGGGTCTCCCTTGCTTTTCCATGTCTGAGGGCCTGCCCAAGTCACACTTGCAATACTCAATGGGGATTTTCATGACAAATCTCCAGCTTATGTAAAAGCAGCTCTGCAAAATTTTGCTCTGCTCTCTTTTTGCATCATCCTTTTGCTTATCTTCTCCATGCCAGCAGTGACAGCCAGTGCTATGGATGCTTCTGTGGGGATAATCAGCATTCCTTTCTGCCGGCTTTGGGGACTCTCCTTTTTTTGTGCTCCTCATATCCCAGTAGTGCAGCTTTTAGTGACTGATGATTGTCCTTGTTAACCTGGACGTGAAGAGCAGCAAAGCAGTATCACTGTGGATTTTGTTGGGTACCTTTCTCTTCTGCCCAGGAGATACCTCTTACAGTGCTGCCAACCCTCCTTGGATGAAACACGGAGGAGCTGGAAGGCTGCAGTTAGCTGAAGGGTGGACTTCTTCAATAATTTGGTTTTATTATTACTGTTGTTGAGTTTATCAGGGGAACTACACATTTGAACTAGATTTCGTTAGTGAACTTCAATTAAAGGAACATTATCAAGAGTTTTCAGGAAGGAATTTGGCTGATTGACATTTTTTGCTGTATCATCAATATGAATTTATTACCAAAAAAACCCCTAATTCTTTGTTAGGGAAAACTTGATGGAATCATAGAATGGTTTGGGTTGGAAAGGACCTTAAGATTATCTAGTTCCACCCCCCCTGCCATGGGCAGGGATGCCTCACACTAAGACCATGTTGCCCAAGGCTCTGTCCAGCCTGGCCTTGAAGAGGTTGGAAGAACTGATGCTGTTCAAACCTGCCTGTGGAGACCCCCAGCTTTCTCATCTTGCTTTTGCTGGATGTGAACCTAAATCCTCTCTCTGACAAAGGGTTCATGGTTCTGGGACTTTGCCCCTCCCTCATTGGGCTCTGCCTTTGCATTCAGCCAACAAGAGTTGCTCTTTGGGTTAATGCCTATTGTGGCTGCCCTACATGATAATGTCTTCTCAAAAATGATGCTTTTGACTTCTGAAGGTTTAGTCCTAAAGCTGGGCACCAAAAAACCACACACACACTGAAAGAATAAAGAAAGCCAAACTGTATTTGCCAAGTAAAGGTGATAGCAACCAAAAAATGGGTCTTTGAGATCTCAGTGAGCAGCGTGAAGTGGTGTTAATGTGAAGAAGATGTCCCTTGACAGTGTTCCTCTGGGAAGTTCATGTCAGTCCTTTCTGATGATTTAATGCATTGGTATGAAATTCTTCAGTGTTGACACAAGGTAACTCCTCTCCTCCGTGACCTCATCATGGCTCAATGGGAGCATGATGTATCCCGTGACTTGATTAAACGATGATGGAGAGGTGCTACCTGTTCACACATTGTCACCTGTATAACCTCTCCACCCTATGGTCAGAGCTGGGCTATCAAAAGTCCTCTTGGCCACACAGTGATGGTTTCTTCCAACTTTTGACCTCAAACCCATTCTACCTAACTCCAGATTCTGTGTCCTCTGCCCTTGAGGAACATGGAACCCTTGTTTAATACAAACCATTTCTATTTTTCCTTTTAATTACCAATGTCTGATCAAAGTGGGGCACTGAGGTGCAAGATGGGAATTTGGTGCGGATGTGTCCAGGAGCATCCACACAGGGAACTGTGGATAACGCCTGACCAAAGCATGGAAAGGATTTTAAAAAGCAGTTAATAAAAACAAAATTTATCTAATCATCTATTTTTTGCCCAGATAATCTCAGAGTGATTATAAAGTGATTATACTCTGTATCCTGTAAAGGATTCTAAGCGGGGTTAGGATGTGGTCCAGCCCATCGCTCCTGTGCCATGGCTCCGTGTCCAGAGGAACCCGAGGTTAAATTGTGTTGAGCACCAAAAAACACATGATCCTCAAGCTCTCGCATCCTTTGAGCTTGTTCTTTACTCTCTCCTGATTTCTGCTTATTCTCTCAATTTTCTGTTTTGTTTTCATTTTGCTTCCCAAGGGCATGATGATGCAGTGCCATGTGCGGTGTTGAAAAGTGTGGATAGTTTTAGCTTTCTCCATCACCCAGTTCACCAGAGGAGCTTAGAGATCCTGCAGAGATGCAAGGAGGAGAAGTACAGTAAGGCTCCATCACCTGCCCTTCCCTCTGATACGACACTCACACAAGAAATGGAAACCAGGTGCATTCAGTCTAGAAAGGGTGAAAAAAACCACCCAAGGAGCCTTCAAGCATTGAACAATAACAATTTTGAGCCTATCGGGAAATTATTAGACAGAGTTTGAAGAGCAAGATTAAATCCAAACCCATATCTCTTGAGATAGCACATCATTTTGTTGGTGGTTTCCTTGTTTATTCACTGACATTAAGTCAGGAGGCTGACACCAGGGGTATTTTTGGAGTGGTTTATTTTTGTTATCACACGGGTGATAACAAGCTCAAAGCACCAAAGGTCTGTTAGGAATGAACAGCACCAGAAGTCCGTGGCTGATACAGCTGCAATTTGACTTTATTGAGATTTCATTGGACTTCACCAGCTAAATAACTTCAGCTTGTGAAAATACTGTCTCTGAGGGCTTCTACTTTAAAAAACTAAAGCCTTCAGCAATGTTGTTTTCCAGAATTAGTTGAGTAAAGATGCACTTGGTCTCCTTTTCTTCCTCCTCACTCTTCTGTCATGTAATAAACTCATCCTGCATGACAAAATGGACATTCTTGCCTCCACTACTGTATTATATACGTTTGATGCTTGTATCTTTAGATATATACTATTTTTCTGCCATTATTCTCTTCCTTCATGTTGCACGTTAAAGCTTACAGAATCGGAGCACTGCTGTATGCAGTCTGCAAAGGCACAAGGGCAAATCCTCAGCCCCAGTTAATAACTTCAACATTGTGCAAGTTAGGTGTAAATGCCAGACACCCAGGTTCTTTCTGTAGAGCTGTGCACGGTAAGTACAGCAGTTGCGTGTTAAGTCTTCACAAGTATGCTTTTCCTGCTAGAAACCTTATATCCGATCTCCATGTTCTCTCCAGCATGTAGCACTGGGGGAACAGAGGTGTTTTAATTCTTAATTTAGATACTTTACTTCTTAACTTAGGCTACATTATTTTTTCCTGCAAGCTCCCACTATTGCTATAAGGAGATATAAAGCAGTAAGACAAGCTCATCACTAGATTTTATTAAGTGGTTTTGTGCTAAGTGACCTTACTGATACTACTAAGGAAGTACTGAAAAGAAATACAATTATCAGTGGTGTTACTTTAATTGCAATTAATTAATCAGTTTAATTTTAATTTGTAAGTTAGCTCAACCATATGGGAAGTTTGGGGGATGTTACATTTGCTGTTGCTTAGGTGGGAAGGCAATTCATACAACTCAAGACACATGTAGAAACAGCTTTAACTTAAGGTGAAGCAGTGAGTTGAGCTCAGTGTTGAGTTAACATTTTAAAACATCACTTACTATACACTAGTCAACACACTTTGGTCACACACTTTGCAGTTGGCCCCAGGGACTTGGTTTTTCATAGAAGTTGGGTGAGGTTACATCCATGGCATCCTTGTGAGAGGGACGAAATAGATCTGGAATTGTGCGATTAGAATCATAGAATGGTTTGGGTTGGAAAGGACCTTAAGATCATCCAGTTCCAACCCCCTGCCACACCTCACATGAGACCATATCGCCCAAGCCCCTGTGTCCAACCTGGCCTTGAACACTGCCAGGGTTGCAGCAGCCACAGCTTCTCTGGGTGCCAACACCTCACCGCCCTCACAGGGAAGAACTTCTTTCTTATCCTTACATTCATCTGTTTAGGTTTAAACCCATCACCCCTTGTCCTATCACTACAGTCCCTGATGAAGAGTCCCTCTCCAGCATCCTTCAGATACTGGAAGCTACTCTGAGGTCTCCACGCAGCTTCTCTTCTCCAGGCTGAACAGCCCCAATGTTCTCAGCCTGTCTTCATATTGGAGGTGCTCCAGCCTCTGATCATCCTGGTGGCCTCCTCCGGACTTGCTCCAACAGCAACATGTTCTTATGTGAGGACACCAGAACTGTACACAGTACTGCAAGAGCAGAGTAGAGGGGCAGGATCATCTCCTTCAACCTGCTGACAAAATTAGTTCTAACTGTGCACAGAGAGAAAACTAATTGATTTGATGAGAATATTGAGATTCCCTCTAGGTCACTTGCTATTTAGCTTGTGCAGCCAAGTGACCACCCTTCCCTTACCATCTGAACTGCTTAACTGGTGTCTTTGGGTCTATCAGTTAATTGATGTTCTTCCACCAGAACAAGGCACTGGGTTTAGACATCTCTGAGTTCAAGACCAAAGCTCTGCTGGTTGACATTCATAAGCAGGGATTATCCAAAGCTCATCTCAGTGAGGGCAAAGACACGTAGGCAGAATAGTCTGACTTTCTGAAACGCTACAGCTGAAGAAAAGGGGTTGTGCTTGAAAAATCAGACTTGCTTAATTCCTGAAATGTCAAATAGATCAGCCTGCATCCCAGCTGGGCAAGGGAACAAGTGGTTTCCACTCACACCACTGCTCCTTGCATGCAGTGTATTCATGTACACAATTTAATAGCTTGTATTCACTGTATAGAGTTCCCAAAGCCTTGTGTGACTTGTCAGCTTAAATCTAAAACCTTTTTGCCTTTCATATCTAAAAAACCCCCCACTTTATTTCCCAGAAAAGAGGTGACATCAATCTAACAACCTTTCTTTGGCTGCAGCATGTTTGCGTGCTGGTTTTAAGAGCCAAGTGATGCACAATGTAGAGAAGTCTTTAACCCAGCTTGTGGCCATAACTTCTATTAATCAAAAAGTCACTAAAGGTGCTAAACTGGCAGAATTATGATGTGGGTTTAATGCAGCTGTTATCTGGAAGCCTGAACTAGAAATTCCCTTTTCCCAAGCAATGCAAGGTGCAGATGCAGTAATGTTTTGTTACAACCTTGTCTTCGTAGCTTCAGCCCAACTTGTTGAGTTAAGACAGTGTTTTGGGCTTTTTCTTTCAGGGATTTTTTTGGTGGGGAGCGCAGAGAAGTGAAGTAGGACAGAGTTTGCTCAAAAAAGAAGGACATGGACTAAAAAAGTCTTAGAAATCCTATTAAAAGCCCATTTTGATTAAATACTTTAGGTTAGAGAAACCTTCTGCGCCTTAATGGGGAAGTATCCAGGCATACATACTACATAAAAAAAATAGATACAGCTAGACATTGGGTGCTTTCTTAGTGTAAAACCAGCCACAAAAAATACAAACACAGTATTTTAAGCAGATTTCATATCATTCTCATTCCCCACTCTGCTTACAACTGAGCACAGAAATGCAGGAAAGTTGCAGTCTTTCAACAGTCTTGAAAGAAGTGAAAGAATGCTCCTAGGATGAGAAATGGAAGAAAAATCTCATTCATGGCAAAAAGAGGGATTAAAGAGAGAGTTTTGATCTCCAGGGGTAGCTAGGCACTCGGATAGATTACCTGGCTTGCTTTCCAAAAGCTTCCAGAGCTGGAGATTGCAAAACCTTCTCAGCAGGAGTGGTTTGGTCCTGTACAGGCAGGATCAAAGATGACCTGTGGCGTCGCATTCCTGAAACTTCTTTTGCTCAGATTTCTAGGATGTTTGGACAACTTAACCAAGAGAACCATCAGCCTTTCCAGGCATCTCCTGCCCAATGTTCAGGCTTCAAGACAAGGTGTTATAGTATCTCCACAGGTAAAGGAGGACAGGAGATGTCCCGTTAAAGGGATGTCACCTGTTGAGGTTTGGTAGGAATCCATCTTCTTCAGGCTCTGAGGAACAGCAGATGAGCAGCACAGGCTCAGCTATCTGTGTGTGTGTGTTGCATCCATCTTCAGAAAAAAAAGAATTTTAGGACACCTTTTAGCTCAACATCTGGGCTACATTAAATAGGGAAGTGATAAACATGGAGGTGATATGCTATTGCTTCTTCATATTCTGCTACAACTTACAGTTTAGACTTTCTTTTTAGAGAAGAGTTTTGCAATTTTTTTGTCCACTGCAGCCAGCTTGGGGAAGGGAATACACATTGTTCCCATGCTCAGGTGAATGCTACCATATTTTTCTGCTGTCTCACAGCAGTGATTTAAACACTGTTAGAACACTGCTTGGCTGTTTTCATGTCAAATTCAAGCTTATCGAGTCTTTAGATGTCTGTAGTTTAGTGACTTGAAAAGCATTTTGTTGTCTACAAAAATTGTCTTCTGTCTTCCTAAATGCTTGGTTACAAAACATTTCCACTTTGGGGAAGATAATAGCTTGAAATGTCTGCTTCTTTAACCATGCATGAAAACTTCCTTGGCTTTATATCAAATAGAAATTACTGTAGAACTACCCCTATCAAAGGATATAGGTTCAATGGGCAATAAAGCCTCCCCATGCAGTATATAGTACTTGCTGTGTCCCTGTCCATATATCTACAGGAAGAGAAATAGTATTCAAGGAATAAATGGCCAGTTTTCCAAGCACCCTACTTATGTTCTGGGATGTCCCATGCACAGTGGAGAGCTTGGGAATATTTTGGACATACAGGACATGAATGGCTGGTCCCCACCATCACAGCAACCTCTTCCTTCACTGCATTTCCTTACTAGCTGGGACATTATGTCCCTAACACAACGTGCAGGTGTGGGAGGGGAATTACTGGGCTTGAGCAAACAGCATTACTCATAAGGGTAATGACTGTGGCAGAGAGGTAGAACTTAGTAGATGATGGGTATGTCGGCATCCTTGGCACCCTTGTATGCCCAGCATGTGCCATGACATGTACATGCTCCTCTTCACTGTAATCAGTGCTAAACTACGTCTGTGCTAACTGCCTTTGGGTGAAGAGCCAGTTAGAAACATCTTTTCTCATGTGCTGCTTTAGGTATTACTCGGAAAAGCCCACGGACACCACTCTCAGACCTCCAGGGAGTCAACACCATCAACGAGAGGACCCAGCGGTAAGTCTCTTGCTTTTACATTGGCACAACAAGAAAATCTGGGATGGGAAAGCACTGTCTGTTGTTATACATGACTGTATTCATGTTTCTCCCAGCTTATTAATTTTGTCTTGTTTTCATTCTTTCTCTGCTATGGGATCATATCTAAATGGCAGGCAGGGAAAGCAACTTTCCTGCATCAAAAGGCAGCAATTATAGGTGGTGTACAAGGTGGAAAGAAGCTTGCAAAAAATATTAATGAATATGCCAATATCAAGGAAATAAAAGTCTAACAAGGATTTTTCTGGCACAAAAAGCCCGATGATGTGTTTGGGTGCAAAACTGCATGTAAGCAGTATGATGGTGGCCACTGAGTGTGTAGGACCTGGGAAGTTGAGATAGTACCTGGTCAAATGTTTGCTTGTTTTGAAGGGGAAGCAGCATGTCAACTTCAAAAAGGGTTGATTTTTACTGGATTTATGTACAGTTTTATTTTTTAATCCTTCCTTCAAGGTTCTGGGCATTCAAGCAACTACTTAATGAGACCTTTTTGCTTGAGAGTCACTCAGGTCTGCACTTTGATCTATACCTCTTCTGCAAAATGTTTTCCAAACCCATTTCATAATTCAATTGCTTGTGTAGCACAGTATCTTCATTTAAAAGGGATATCTGGGCATGGAACCTCCTTCTTTTCTCCAGCTACTCTTGTGCTATCCCTCTGCAGATCACAGAAAGTCTGATTATCCAAATACCACTTCTAAAGGGGTACAGTGCATCTCTGCTTCCCTCTGAGCACATGTGTGTGTGCTGGAGAAAAAGATGATCACTGTCCTCAGCTCCTAAAATGACTGCTTGGAGCTGCAGACATCGAGGTGTAACTTCACGGCTGCTCTTGAGTTTCATGAGAAGTCCAGAACAAATCAAGAGGAGTTTGAGAATGCCTCCTGAAACATGTCCACCAAATCCCCTGTAATAGTCCTTGTGTCTCAGTGGGCTTCCCTTCCTTACAAATTAAAATACCCTCCAAATATGTTATTAAACCTCATTTTTCACTGGCTTTAATGCCAGATGGCCAAGACAGGAATTAGACACGTGGTGTTGCTTTTTATCCTAGGGGAACAAAAGTGGCTTTTATTATTTGGGTTTTTTCACCACGTGCCTTCTGAGTGCCATCAAGACTAGAATATCCTGCTGGCCCTGAGTTTCTTCCCTTTGAGAGTGGTGGTAGCACCCTGCTGAAGGAGAACTGAATGTTCTCATATCATTACAAGTTGGCTTATTTCCAGTGGTCAGAGAGGATGTGATTTCCATAAAAATGTTGGATTGAATTAATGAATTTGTGCTGCTTCTCAAGTTTGGGCACAAATTCAGCTTGTGCAAGCAATCTCACCCTGTCTTGGGAAGGTGATACAACCCCTGGTTGTCTTCACACCAGTCTTTCCCACCTCTCCTTTTTTTTCTCCTAATGCTAGAGCCTCTACAGCTCTAATCTGCTGAATTACGACAATAGTAGGTACATGGTAACATTTGAAGCAAGGAAGGTTGCTGTCTTCAAAGGTGACATTCACTGTTTCTAGCACTTGTGGTTGCACAGGTTTCCCTAAACATGATATAACATGAAACTTTGTCCCTGTGGAGATCTTTCCATGTAGTTAAGAGGTTTTGCGGTTTCTCTGGCAAGACTTCAAACCTGGTGTTGGTGCGTGAAGAACATCTGTGAGGTGGGATGGGGCTTTTCTTGACTGCGCAGATCCAGCTTTGGAGGTGAATTAGTGTGGGAGCTGGAGCTGCCAGTGTCTTCATAGCCCAAAACATTATAATTATCTCAAAGAGGGGCCATAATAAATGCAGGGAAAGTCCTGTCTCAGGCAGAGAGGAAGATATATTTATTTACTGTGGAGTTCAGTCTGTGGTCAGCTCTATTTATTTGGCTTAACCCAAGCCAGCAGAGCAGCCAAGTTGCTTTAAAGCCAGGATCAAAGGCAGCAGCTACTGTGTCTTCTTTCATCATCCTCAGCAACTGTACTCCAGCAGAGTCAGGACATATAGATTACTCCCTTTACTGATATATTTGCAGAAAAATGTGGTTTTGAAGCTGTCCTAACTCCTGTGTTCCTCCTGGTGTGCTGCCTTAGAAGCACAGTCCATGATTTTTGTTTCTCTTAATCATCATCAGTGATGGGTCCCCAAATGTCATCTGTGCCTCTTCCTTCTGAACGCACAAACCAAGTCTCTCATGACATCTCTGAAGTCCAGCCTGCACTTTCAGAGTAGGCAAGTGATTTTGATACCTTTCATTGTGGATGATTTTGATCTGAAGAGTCATATCACACTTGATAAATGTTGGTATTTTGGTTAAATTGCACTTGTCGAGCAAGAAGGGGTAAATACAGGGGGTGAAGGTAACACGTATAGAAGAGAGTTTTACTCTAACAGCTTTCCAGCAGATAAGCAATTTGTGGCCCTAAATTAGACAGGAATTTGCTTTCAAAGCCATCTCATGATCATGCGGTCGCTGATAAGTCTGCGTTGTGCATCCAACCCACAGGATAGCCTGGGGCTTGCTTCTCAAAGCGAGTTTGAGGCATGACATCACGCAGGAAGTCACTTCAGCGAGCCAAGCACTCGCCTCTGATCTCAGAAGAAAGGGGACGGGTGGTTTGCACATGCTAGGGGCTGAAACCAGCCTTCAGCAGGGCCTTGTGGAGCTGCCTTGTCTTGGAAGTGCCTTCACCAGCCACCGGGCAGTGAAAACCGTGCCATTGCTAACCAAAACCACCCAGGCTGCCTGCTTTCCTGCTGGTTTCTGTTTACTGAGGAAGCTGGTTTATGTGCAGTCATGTCTAAGCAGCATGCAGGAAAGCAGGGGTTGATCAACCTGCCTTGAAACAGTTGCTTAAGCTTGGTGAGAAGATTGACTTCACAAGTACCCTGAAGGCTTCATCGGTCGCCGTATGCACGTATCCATCCTAAAGTGTCTATAACAGAGCTGTTGGTTTATCTCTTTCTTTCCTTTTTTTTGGGTTTTTTTTTTCCAAAACCACATGGGAATTTCTAGGAGTTTGTATTCCCTGGTCTTGTTCAGAGTCCATATATCCACAGCCACTCTCAAGCCTGAGAGTGCATTCAGGTTGGCCAAGATTAATGATTGCTTACAGATCTTGTAAGTGGTCATAAGTGGTCATTGAGGTTTAGTGGTACTCGTTAACTAGTGATTTTTTTTTACCTCCTGCAAATAGGAGGTTTCTGATGAATGGGACCTTAGCTGTAAAGGCAAAGAAAGTGGACAGGAGAGATCACCTGGATAGTAAAGCCTCTTGCTGGCCTTCCTTGAATCAAACAGGCTGCTTAAAAGAAGCAGGTCCTGAAGTGCTCACCCAGGGGTTCAGTTTGCTCTGATTCAGCCTTTCTTTTAATAGTGTTTCATGTCAAAAAGCTGATTTAATGGGGCTAGGATGGGATCTGAAAAGCGCTGAGGCAAGACGGTGAGGTGACTTGTACTCCAGCCTCACGTGGCTCCAAGGATCTGGCTCCAGGCTTTGAGCTGGCAGAAAGAACAACTTTACAGGCTTTAATTTTTAATTTCCATGCAGCACTTGGTATTTGTCCTTCCTCCAAATAGAGATTTAAGGCAAAAGGCTGCCTTGTTCCTAGACCTCAGAAGCGAGTGGAGGCCCCATTTAAATCACCGTGTCCTTCAGCATCCTCATGCCCAGAGGACTGGTGCTGCATTGACGCTCCTCTTATGCCTTTTCCTCCAATCTGAGATAGCTTGGAGGGGAGAGGGGTGGGTTGCAGACCCCACATCCTTCTTAAGCTCACCTTTATTTCATATGATGGTTTCTGCAAGGTTGATAGAGAATTCACGGCAAAGAGGACCAAATTGGGCGAGTGATTTGTGATCAGGTCCCAGGGAGTGATTCTGGTCCAACCTCTCAATGCAGCTGGGGCTGGCATCCTTCATTTGTGGCAAATAATTAGGTTATTGCAAATGACATTTGCTTTTTCTTTTCCAAATGAAATGATTGAGTGAATTAAAGAAGACAGAGTCAGCACCAGCATCATCTGAAGCAGTGACTCTGTTAATGATAGCAAGGCTGATGGCAGAAGTCATAGTCTTGTATCCTTCAGACCACCAGGGTATCTTCAGACAGAAGCCTTCTGTCTGGGACAGCTGGAAGCTATTATTCTCCTACTGATAGTTTGATTCTTTTATTATTATTTGATTTTTGAAAGATGCTTAAGTAGCCGATTGCGTCATGTGGAAAAGACTTAAAGCGCATCAACTTCCAA